>NW_017307196.1:18675-90713 GCF_000935625.1 Nanorana parkeri
TATATATATATATATATATATACATATATATACACACATATATACACACATATACACACATTACAAAAAAAACAGTTCAATTTGGTGCACTCAAAGACAGAGACACCTTTCACTGCACCAAAACAACGTCAGGCTGTCCTCAGCCGGTAGTTTGGAAATGCAAACATGCTAAACAAAGCCAGATTAAAATGAAGCCCGAGGACCATTTACTCCTTGCATCCCGGCTTCCAGAGGTACACTTGTGACCGTTGCCGTCAGCGAGATCGTTTGCTTTAGGAAGTTGTAAGATTTATTGCTGTCCAACATGTTTCACACCTGTTTCTTTTCATCACACAGGGACACAAGCCTGGCTGGAAACGGCAGCTGCAAAGCATAAAATGCGTGCTTTCCTCCCTATCCGTGGAGTCTGGCGGCCGGAGCAGAGCTGGGATACTCTCCTCTTAGAACGCAGCCATTTATGGGCAAGCCGACGAGAAGAAGCCGAGGCCAGACCAAGAGTTTATGAGAAGCAGAAGAATCTAACCCTGCAGGCTGCCGGCCTTCTCCCCAGGATTCCTTAGAACTTGGCGCTTTGCACTCACCTTATCCGGCGCAATAAATGCAGAGGCGCCCAGATAAAGCCTCTCGTATTAGATACAGGCATTCCACACACACTAAGCTGAGGGAACGGAGGGCAGATCTACAATGGCCCTGCTTTCCGCATTACTCAAAACATGGGGCCAGAAACATGACAGCTGCAGCAAGTTTATCCAAGTCTAAGACAAAAACTGTAATATATTGCAGCTTACCAGTCCTTAGATGTGGCGGCCGAATTCATTTTATTTTTCTTCCTCCTTTATCGTCATCTGCTGATCCTGCCGGTAACACACTTCCTGCCCTCGGGTGACAACGCTTACTTCGCTCTATCTATGAAGGAGTAGCGTTGTCACCTTAGGCTGCTCTTCTGATTTTGACTACAGATACCTCACCTTCTCCTCATCCCTATTATATTGGTGTTCTGTAGTTCACAGTAGAGAACTGGGACGATCGATAACATTGTGACAGATTTCATTTCAGTACACAGAAAGTGACGAAGGACACTGAATTTCTGGCAAGATGAACAGGGATTTTTTTTTTCTTGAAAATGTCCTTTGCCTGAATACAAGAAAACTCATGAAGCCAACTCATCTAACGACATGTTAAGCTGCAATGTATTACACTTTCCGTCTTAGATTTAGATACATCATAAAGTGATTAGTATAAAATTGTTAACAAAAGCCAACACATTTTGGGGGGAAAAAAGCCTAGTAATTCTTCAGGGCTTAAAACAGAATTAGAACTGGATGGTATTTATTAGTCTGTTTTGGGGCTAAACAGAGCCGAGGTATTGGTGTATCCTTGTGGAGATGAAGGTGGCCGGCTGCTCCATTTCTACAATGAGGATGGCAGCTCTGCTGCATTTTGCCCCAGAAATCTAATGAATACCATTCAGTTTAATTACATTTTATACTTTTTAAGCCCTGAAGAAGGGGAGACTTTTTCCCTCTAAAACGCATTGACTATTCATAAACATTTTATACCGAACATCGAGCCACGTGAGTGTTTTTCCAGGTGCCCCTAACCTCATACAAATGGATCAGTGTTACCATGTTGCATTGTTCATATGTATGTAAAGCATTGTCGAGTTTGCTGCTAAACTACGCAAAAGGATAATACTAATCAGTATAAAGTGCATACAATCCAATGTGCTAGCTAGACACCAGTCCAAAAGAACAGGATTCTCATTGGGGGCCCCTAAACTGGAAGATGACAGCACTTCTCTGCTACAGTACAGATGTGATTAGGGGAGGTAGATGCTATACTTGCTTTTTCTCCAGGGATGAATCTTTTAAAAAACCATGAATACCACCACTCTAGGTCAGTCTGCACTTCAACTCCAATCTACTTCCAGAAGTGCTGATCCAATTTATTTCAACCATGCCACAACAGCAGCTCCAAAAATGAACTCAATCTGTGACTTGCATAAGGGGAGCGTTGCTTCCCCTGACAAATCCAATTGTTCCTTCCGCAGCCCGCACATCATTACTCCTGTAAAGAGGCAAGAGTAATGGAGGAACCAGAGCAAGCGCCGGGGGATGTGGGCACCTGACACTCTCAGAAGTGTCCAATGCTGAAGAATTTGCAGCGCTGGAAGACAGAGGTATTCAGACTCGCTGCTCACTGGAGACGCCAATATTCACAGTCGTCTATTGCAGGAAGTGGGGAGCGTGTGAAACACTTCCATTGACCTGCTGCAACCTTGCTGGTGCTTGGTGTCTGACCTTCATTCGGCGCTGACACATAGGGGCGAGGTGAGCATACTGAGTAAACTCCAATTCATGACTCAGAACTTACACAGGCATAACTCTCTTTACTACTGGTGGATGGACGAAGTGAAAGTAAGCAAGCATAAGGTGCTGATGATGCTGCCATTTAAGAGAACCTGTTGCTTTGACCTGCTTAGGAACAGCACAGGCTCATTTTACAGCTCAATTCCAAGCAAAAAGCTAAATACACAGCAGAAATGTGTGTCATGTGCATACAAAGACTTTGTAATGATGGTCACATTTTATTACAATGGTTTGAAATTAGAAAAAGCTTCAGACAGACAATGTAAGCGCCTATGTTCAGGAGCTTTTGTTCACTAAAAAGGCAGTGCCACCCACTTTAAAAATTGCAGGTCAAAGCACAGAAAAATCAAATACATGAAATGCCTACTTACACTTTTTTTTCCATTCCATAAATGATTTTTTTTTATTCACATTGCCTTTGAACTTGCTAGGAAATAAAACTACTTCAAGAGCAGTCAATCCCCTAGCACAGCTCCCTCCTTGCATGTCATAGCGCTCTCCTCTTCTGGGAGTGTGTAATTACCGTCTATGCTGGCCCAACTCTTCTGTCCTTCCCCTCACATTCCTACATAACCTTTTATGCAACTGCCAGGAAGGAGCAAAGGGGAAGTCAGAGAATTCAACTGGGGCTGCTGCTATCACATCCAAGATGGCATCACCCAGCAGAAATCTCAGAGCTGGTGACAGGGTCTCTTTAAGAACTGCTTTTCTTTCCATACAAGTCAATGGGAAATAGCTTCAACCAGATCACATGTAAAAGAAGGGCAACTGTAGGTCAAATGCACCTGTGAAGGACCCCACAGACCCTACACAAGATATACCCCGACGTCTCACCAGACACGTGCTGGAGATGCCAGACAGGTGAGGGCTCTCTCCTACATGTATTTTGGACATGCCCAGAACTGAACACATACTGGTCCGAAATTCACAAAATCACATCCCAGGTCACTGGACAGACAATTCACTTCACACCGACGACATTCCTAATGACTGACGCTAATAACGACCCGGGACATAGCAAATCCCTAAGACAACATATGATCAATGCTGCTCGCACAATCATCCCGAGACATTGGAAGGAGGTGAGGACGCCCTCGTTGTCTGAATGGATCCGACAGATCGATCATGTTCGGGAGATGGAGGAGCTGCTCTTCACAAAAAGGGATGCTCTGACCAAATTTATGCGTATATGGGCGTGCTGGCACCATTTCACGAGCACCCAGGATTATCAATCCCTCAAATCCGAATCCTGAACAATCACTTTTCCATTTGCAATGTAGGGTATCGGCAATCCTCGGTTGACCCTTCCTTCTCTACGCTTATAAAAGAATCTCAAACTTTCAACTTTGGACGTTTAAAATGAAGGTTTCTCAATTGACCTCTGGGTAATGGGGGACATTGGAACTATGTGTTATGTACTCAGAAAATGAATAATCCTATATAAATAACCAAGTCTGGATAATGCAAACGTGTCTCTGCTTAAAAGCCAGCTATCCTCCTTCCCTCCCAGCCTTACCCCTATCCTATACCCCTCCCCCCTTCCCTGACCCGGAACTTTACGCTGTGGAAATGTGATTTTATAATGCTTTGTCATACGTATCTGTGTACAAAACAATAAAACTTGTTGGAAATTTTAAAAAAATGCACCTGTGAAGGCATGGGAGATGGAATTCATGAATGCCTCAACCAGATCTCAAATGCTATGGGCACCAAAAGCGTGCAGCCCTTTGACATTTGGAGTCTGCCCCAACCCTTGTCACTATCACTTCTGCTGGACAGCTTGACATGTACAACGTGTCAATGTGGAGAAAGCTACAAAAAGGCGCATTAAATGAAGGAATTCATATACATATCATCATTATGTGTATTACCTTCATATAGTTATCAGATTATAAACAATAGTGGTCCTATAGTACATATGAGCACCACTGAAAGAGACTGACTGGCTATTTGGTACATACCTGGATGACTTTGTAGAAGTAGGCATACTGCCGTGCTGTGTTCTTGTACTGGCTGTATACATCATGTATGGCTTGTGTAGACTGCAGGTAGCGAACTTCGTCCTCCTCGAAATACAGAGGGGTGTCATAGTTGCTGGGCAGGGTCTTTATGTATGGCAGCCAAAAGGAACTGGGATCTGCTCTTTCACACAGCAAGTGGAAGGCGAGGGTAATGTTTCCCATTGCCTGTAAAATCCGGTCCTGGGAGTACAGGGATCCTAAATAAAACAAGACAAGCAGATTTCAGGAACAAGTTCATTTTCTTTTATGGAACAAAGGTAATTTTAATCTTTCTCTTTATAACAGTTTTGGGTCCATTTTATTTTAGTTGTTTCTTTTACCAATGTTAGGCATTGGCTGGCAGGAGTAAGGACAGTGTGTATGTATCACCCAGGTTTCTCACATACACATGGTGAGGGGCTCCAGGGCTAACGACTGATATGGAGAGAAAAAAAAAAAACTTAAGTTCTGTTCTGGGTCCTGGAGCTTGGAGGCTTTGAAGATCTTTGGGTGGGAATACAGCCTCCATTTCTAGGTCCACATCTTGCCTGGTAGCCAGACCTCATGATTAGTCTCAGTTGTCCACAGGCCTTTGTATACGTGAGCTGACTGATGCTCAGATCTCTCACTCTCTCTCTTACTTTCTCTGCTGTGGAAGCCTGCTGCTGTGTGAAAAGGCTGAGTGCTGACAGAATATTAAAACGGTACAAGGGTTGCCGGTTTGTTTTGGAGAACATATTAAGGGACACCCTGTTAGGTAGGAACTGACATGAGTTTAGTTAGTGGCGCAGATGAGCAGATGTTTTGTTTATTTTGTGCTATGGATGTGCTGTACAAAGCCCTCCAGCACTGAAACTGTCAGGGTTATTCACAAATGGGTGATGTTTGGAGAAGGCCGGAGAAGTGAGCAATCTGGGACAACATAGCTGAACTGGAAAGTGAGATGAATTGGAGAAATTTTCAAATCATCTATTTTGGCCTAGATTGTTCACTTCTCCTGCCCGCTGCAAAATCTTCACTCTTTTGTGAATAAACCGGTGTGTGCTTGCTGCCTGAATATGCAGGACAAACCTGAATGGGCTGCTCTTGGGTGTACTTGTCTCATGTACTGCCAATACCAGTTGAACAATTAGTACAATTTTTTAACTTTTAAATGGACATTTATATAGGTATTATTTAGGGATGCACCAATATATCAGCCGAAAATGGCACTTTTGGCATAATGCCGAAAGAGCCATGTTTCGGCCGATACATCGGCGCATCCCTGGTTTCTTTTCTCCCCGCTGGGCACTGCTCTGTGTTCCGGCGGGGAGAAAAGAAAGTGACAGTCGGCCGAGCGCTGCAGGACGAGAGCGCTGTGAGCGGCCGGCCTCTCTCCTCCCACACCGCTCAGCCGCCTATCACAGTCTGGCAGAGCGGTGTGCGGGCAGAGAGAGCCAGCGCTGTCACAGGAGGCTGAGCCCTCCTCCCACAGTGCTCAGCCGCCTATCACAGTCCGGCAGAGCGGTGTGTGGGCGGAGACAGCCAGCGCTGTCACAGGAGGCTGAGCTCACCTCCCTGCTCCGCTCGATCAGCCTCCTGTGACAGCGTGTGTCAGAGAGGAGAGCAGGCTACATACACTCGGCAATCAGTGATCGCTGAGTGTTTGTAGATAATTGAGGACATGGTATGGTTACTATATCCTCAATTATGAATGAATGGGAGTGATCTGCATCACCTCATGTTCATTCATAGTTGTAGGTATAGTAAACATACCATGTCCACCGGCAGACTGAAATCCAGGAGCTCCACAGGAAATCATGCAAAATTAGCACCGTACTTGCATCACCACAAGATACACTTCAGCATTTTTGTTAGCCAACTTAATATCTAGTGCCGGACAGCTTCATTTGTAAGTATGGTTTAAACATATTTGTCAGTAACGCAACAGCCATAAAGTAACTGTTCCACCATTCCTAGAGGATGAAACCATGGCCAAACAATGGTACTGCGTCTGACCTTCACCGGCTGATCATGTCCTTACCCAACATGGAATTCTTAGCAGACTCCACAGTCATTAGTAACTTCCTTGGTACCCACAGGAACAGCTCTTCAGCCTGAATAGGAAGAATAAGATTTTGGTCAGTCTATGGACCAGTTTTTATAAATCAACCTCAATATATTTTACAAATATAAAATCCTAAATCAAGAAACTACCACTTAGCATTACCAAGTCACCCATTAATATACACAGGCTACCTGCTGACTCCATTTACTAAGGACAGGACTTAATCTAGATTTTTTAACACCAACTACAAATCATATCAAAGTGATCTGGGGGCCCAGCAGGAACACTATGTACATGCAAATAAAAAAAAACAAGCCCCCAACAAATCATAAGCTTACTGGAAATTATTATTATTATTATTATACAGGATTTATATAGCGCCAATAGTTTTCACAGCGCTTTACAATATAAGGAAGACATTACAGTCACAATACAATTTAAGACAAGATGGTAAGGAGGGCCCTGCACGTGAGATGCTCTGGTAACACAAAAAGTCTTATGAAATAATAAATAATATGAAATAATAATCAACAATAATGATGGGCATGGTGCAAGGATGCAGCTATAAACATTGCAGGCCACAAAATCTGCTATGAGGCCTTGCATACATTGAAAAGCATGTCGTTGCCAGCTGTCTACATGTTACAGAGACTGCCCCACATCACATAGGGGTTCATTTATAAAGGGTCTGCTGGGTGGATGCCAGTCGCATGGCAATAGTGGACCTAGATGGTACTGATGAGTATAGGATTCCCTATACTCACCGCCGCCATCTTGAGGCACTAGTGTCATGTGAACAGACCCCCACAGGTCCATCTTTTAGGTCTAAAATAAGATCCTTTTCTTATTAAATGTAGTAATTTGCTTTAAAACGTGTTCATAATAGTATTATGTTTCCTACAAGTTACTCTGAAACTTTTGCTGGTTCTCAAGTTTAATTTGAGGTGCATCCTGCTCACTAACAGCATATATGAAAACCCCAGGCAGGGAAGTTATGGGATCCAGCCACCCCCGCCAGATCACTTTCCTCTGTCACAGGTAAGCAGCACAGCTTGGTCACCGACTCACCCCCAGCTTCCTTCTGACCTGCAGTTTACCTGCTAAGCTGCGACAACCTGCTCCAAGCTGTTTTTGCATGCCCCTAGACTTGTATGGGGAGAAAAGCTGCTCCAATATAAAAAAGTCCTCAGACACAGGCACTAATGGAGGGGCAATGCGAGAATCTACATCCACAAGAGACAGTGGAGGATCATTTATAATATTCCAAATCACACCTTTATCTCTCTTGTCGCCTTCAGCCCGAAGCCTTCATTGGGAAACTCTACAAGTTCAAAACCTTCAGTTGACGCTCCATTTGTTCTCGCCCACTCAATAAGTTCGGGGAAATAATCTTCCCTCTTCCCGTCAAATACAACGGACAAGCCAACTACAAATAACAGAAAAGCAACAAATGTCAAATCTAGTAAAGCATTAAAAGGTAAACTGTGTAGAAAGTTTTCAGCAGCTTTAGAAATGATGTTTCCTACTGTACACAAACATGCTCTTCTTTTGCAATACAATGCTGCGGCCACTGTAAAACTGATCCAAGAAACCTGCTGAACAAGGGCTCAATGTCCCTTATTTCCTGTTTGTAGGACACTGCTGTGCCTGCTCCTTCCCCGGGCCACCGGTCTTGAAACATCCCTGCTGCAGTTTATTTCTTACCAACAGCAATGTAATAACTTCACCGCTGCCTGTAGTGGGAGAAGCCGGGCGTCCTAAGCTGGCCATACACTGTTATATTTTCACTCACAGATTCCTCCATCTACGCTAAGCAGTGTGAATGAATGAATCTTCCTCTGTGTCCTTGGTATTCCGACAGCAGTGGGTGTGCCGCTGTCAGAATACTCCAACAGTGACAGAAATAGATTGGTTGCCGTTACTTCATCTGAAGATTTTCCACCCAGTTCCTTGGATTTTCTGATGAAAGGATGCCAGACAGAAGGGTGCAGACAGCGGCACCCACTGTGCGAATTTCCTCCAGTTCATTAAGAACCAGCCGAAATTTTACAATGTATGGCCAAGTTAGACTCCCGATCTGTCCCACCACCTGGTCTGTCAAATCCAATCATGCCTGCCGGAATAGGAGCTCCAACACTGACCTACACATAGCTTATATAAGAATAAGGTTCGAGACTCCAGCAAGAATCAGTGGGCAGAGGGATGGGTTCCTGAGAGAACCTGTCACTTTACTCCGAATGGAAAAAGTGATGATGGATTTAGTTTAACTGACCATAATCGCTGCAAGAAGAGAACCATGTGTCAGACTGCACCTTGCTTGTTCTATTCAGCCTCCTGGCAGCCCCAGCAGGATTCTCTCAAGTTCTTGCACAAGAAGCAACTTTCCAAAAATTGGTATAGCCTTAGGCATTATCCTCCAAGTGACAGTTTATAGGCCTGGTGGTAGCTCGGTCAAACACAAAGCCATTCAATGTGATTGGGGGGAGGGACCTACTTACTGTTCCCATAACCTAAAAGTGTGGACATTTTAGTGAACATTAGGTAAGACCTACTGAATTATAGTGAATATTTAACATAGGGTACAGTAGGCACATGAAGGTTGTAGCTAGACCCTTTGGACATCCACCAATGGCCGAGTGAAAGCTTAAAGGAGAACTATGAGGTGAGTGCTTTTCACTCACCTCAAAGTTCTAGCCGACCAAAATCTTCGTAAGCCCTTGCACTTCACCGTGTCTCTCCACACTCTACCAACCTTTCTGACTTGTGGCTTTTAAAGCTGTGCAGCGTAATGTAAACAAAATGGGAAATGTGGCATAATGTGTCATTAAGTATCGGTGTAAATAAAACCATGCAAAAAATGAGAATTTCCTGTATAAGAAAAAAAAAAAGCCTTCACTGACCTTTCTGCTTCCTACGGATTCTTTCGACAAGGCCGCGAATCTGCACGTATTCTTCCCACTCTCTTCCCGGAGCAGAATTGGGATTACTGCACTCTGCAGGGAGACAACATACCTTAAAAGTCGATTTCCACCTTTGTAAGTGATTAGCATTTATTGTGGTAATGTAGAGATACAGTGATGATGTATATGTGTGTACATTTTCAGGACTCACATTGCTGGCGTTCTTCATTTTGTTTTATGAAGTTTTTATTAGGCCTGAAGCCTAGAAATTCAACATTTTCTCCATAGGAAACTCAGTCTGACACAGGGGTGGGATGTAAGTAGACTCTAAAGAGCTCTTCCCCCCTCTCTGTTATTCACAGTAAAACAATCAGTAAACAGCAGCTCTGCCTTTGCACACAATACACTGTCCGGGGGGGGGGGCTTGTCCTGTTTGGGTATTGAGCAGCAGAAAATTAATACAATTGCCGGCAGCGGGGATTCCTCCAATTCCAGCCTATTCGTTCATCCACGCTGTTTAGGGTGCATGGAGGAATCAATGGAGAAAAATGTACAGGTTGTATGGCCTGCTTTAGCCAACACAATCTTCCCCTGACATTATCTGAGGCTGTGTGCAGAAGACAAAACTACTTGCTGGCATCCAATCAAATCCCTGTCGGCTGAAAAACAATCAGGTACTGGCCTTTATCGTGAACAGATAGGATTAGAAGGATGCTCTATATGCATTCCACATCGGACTCTAAAGTTTTTACCAAAATGCAAAATTGTTAATTTTTTTCGAGGAGGAAATAACCGATTTAGGTGCAGCAAGTAAATAGGAAGAACCCCCCAAGATGTCATCTTTGTTATCCCTAAGCACAGGCACAATATCTCTCCACACTTACTCTGTAGTAATTCGGTGATCAGGTTCATAATTTCCTTCGGGGACACGGCTGCTGCCGCCCCACTGCCGGACTTCTGCGTTTTCACCCTGCTCTTCTTCCCCATCTCTGGATCTGCCTGCAATGGTAATGGAGTCAGCGTCACGACAAGACAGAACGGCTGCACCAAAACACATAAGGTTATTTATACAGCAGAGCAACAAGATGTGTTATACTGGGGCATCTGAATTCTACAGGACTACCTACACACCTTCATAACTTTTCCTAAATAACTGAAACAACTCATAGAGCTTCTGTGTACATGTGCACAGAATGAAGAGGTTACTCATTCCTCTTTCGGTCTCCTCCCTTTTTACAGAAACTCACACAGGTTATTCCGGCTGGTTGCTAGCTCGGTTCCTGCAGCCTCTCTCCCCCTTCACTTCTGGGGGGTCCCAGAACCCATTAGTCATCACGTCTGATACAGTGTATTGGACGTGAGGTCACTGAGGGATACTGGAAAGAGGCTGCAGGGACCGGTATTGGGCGAGTATAATCTTTGTTATTTTGGACACTAAGGGCCTGTTCACATGAGTTTCAGGTCCGGATCAGCAGGCGCGGTGCTTTGCGTTTTGCCGCGTTTTAGCAGCGTTCCACCAAAAAAAAAAAAGTGGGGCTGTCAGTATGTTAGCTACAGTGCTGACCGCACAAAATGTGACATGCAGTATTTTTCTGTCGTAACCTGAACGGACTGTGCACGTGAGAACTGTAGCCCATAAAACACATAGGGATACATTGGGATACATTTTTAGGGCAGGAGCGTACGGATCAGGTCAGCACAGAAAACGGACGTCGTGTGAACAGGCCCTAAACCAAACAGAGCACTTCACCCTTGCAGTTCGGGGTTTTTTTCTGCCTAGAGTTCTTCTTTAATGCATGCACGGTTTTGTTGGACTTTGTTTTAGCGGTGCAGCAGATGGCTACAGGCTGAGAGAATAATCGTTTTTCATGTTTACCTTTATTTGCCAAACCGAATACCCGTGCACCTAGTGAAGAAAAGAAAGAACATCAGCAACAAGGAAGAAGGAGTATGGAATTGATAAAGGACGCAATACGCAGCGAACAAATTACCTGACACACAGCTCCCTGTTCCCATTTTAGCCCCAACGTTAAGGTGGGCAATCTTCCCAAAATGTTGCCATACACAGCTCATGTTTTATAGAAAGCTTTAATAGAAGGTTTCTGAAACTAAAATGATGACATCATTGGCCTACCCTTTCAATATTTGACAATGGTGGCTATAAGGTTTATTCAGTCAGGTGTTCTTTTCTTATGAAACTCAATAAATGATCAAGCAGAACGTCAGCCAAAAAAAAAAAAAAGACACAAATCACCCATTACAAATATTGAAAAAAGCATCTTTTCCTGCAATATTTACAATCTCCATGGTACTTCTTTCCTACCACTAGAAGTTCTCAGTCTTCCCAGCTGAATAATTGCCAATGTTATTTACCTCACTTTTAACGCACAGGTTCTCCGGGACTTGCCCCCCGAGGGTGCATAATCAATCATACAGCCTGATCTACATGGCACTCATACATGAAGTGTACACCATTCAGTGCAACAGAAAGGACCACACACCACCAGAGAAGAGGAAAAGCCAGTGACGTCCTCGAACCTGCTAGAAGAGCCTTGCAAAAAAAGTATGTACGGCCATTTGTATACTAATACAAGTCAGCACCCAGCAAGCACTGATCATGTGACAGTCTCTCTTCCTAAGAATATTTAGAGATGGGTACGTCCCTGAATTCATGAAATGTTTGCTTTGAGTCAATGGAGAGGACTATTTTCATAAACAGCAACTTGGCCTAAAAATATGGCAACCTGTTTTCATCAGGCTTGTGTTGATGGCATCGGTTTGAAATGTTTCCGAGTTCATTCAGAATTCACTGATAGGTACATGTGACCTGCTTTAAGGGCCCGTTCACACTAGCTCCGATGCGTTCCAGCATGATTCGCTGCTGGAAAGCACTGGAGCGCATCCCGGCCGGCTTCTTGCGTTCAGGGGTAGGCGTGTAAAAGTCAATGGCAGCGCAGGCATCCTGCCCGCAATTCAACCGCCCGCACCAGAATGCATGCAGCATTTTTTCAAATCGCACTGGACCGGAACGCAGGCACTGAATGATGAAGTCAATTAGGGCTGCAACAACTAATCAACATAATCGATTATTGAAAAAGTTGTCAACTTTTTCAATAATCGATTAATCGGCTTCCGATCAGTTGGCCCTGTTCACGGCTCCACACACGCTGCGCGCCGCACCTCCTCCCCAACTCACGCTCAGCGCTGCCAGACCCGCCCGCCCGCATCCACGCTCTACACGCCGCACCTCCTTCCCGCCTCACACTCACCACCCGCCCACATCCACGATTGGCACAGGGACGCAGGGAGATGTAGTAAGGAGGAGGAGGTGTGGGGGGATGACAGCCGCCGATAGACAGGTCCGATCTCAGAAGCAAGTTGCTGGAAGACTGCTCAGGTAAGCCTGCACTTTCCCCCCCACATGGTGCTCTACAATGTATTGCTGGTATTTGTATTCCTCTATAGCTGATGGTACATTGTGCTCTATATTATACATAGGAATACAAATCCCAGCAATACATCGTACGCTGTATGTATAATGTATTGCTGGGATTTGTTGTACTCCTCTATAGTTGGTGATATTCTGCACTGCATCACTGGAGCCATTTTTTAAAAATTTTATTTTATTGTTTATCCGATTAACCGATTAATCGAACTTAATAATCGGCTAACTAATCGATTTTGAAAATAATCGTTAGCTGCAGCTCTAAAGTCAATGGCACCGCAGCCACGCCCCCTGCCGCAGGAAGATGGCTAGGATGCACTTCAGTACAGCGTAAGTCTGGTAAAGCCAGATTTTTTATGTGACAACACAACGCTTCTGCAGCACCAAGATCCCAATCAGCGTGGTCAGCCCTGCCTGCTGGACTGCAAAAATCAATCTGTCCCTGCCCCTCTCCTCTCCACATTAATTCCCTGGAAAGCAATGCTGCTGCTTTGACTTTCAAGAGCCTGCCCACACCCTGTGTGTAGAGAAAAGAGCTCTTGGGAGATGTAGTTCTGAGGATGAAGTTCTGAGAATGTATGTCAATAGGAACTTTAAAAGCCTGGTGGAAGAAAAAAAAAAAGTTCAGGGGAGTAGTTTGGGGGTAAATAATTTGGGTATCCCGTACATTCACTTTAAAGCTGAACCCTAGGTAGATATAAAAAGACATATCAATGCAGATCCTAATTCATTAAAACATCATTTTGCAATGCAAGCAGTGTACCGGGTAATAACCTCTTGCAGTCCATGTACAGCAGAGCTAAGTGGGAAAGAAGAAGCAGCATTAGGAAATAAAACAGTTCATGTGCGCAAGAAACACACCAATAGGAGCAGTGTGAGAGAGAGAAGAGCTCATCAGTGTGCTGCTTCTCCTTTACCACCCAATCACATGCTAGGAGGTGGATCCATGACAGCCTGATCTAAGGGGAAGCGTGTTGAATGATCAGAACATCTTGTAGCAGAAAAGTACTGAAAGGGGCTTGGAAAGAAGTCAGGTCCCGATTGAAGGGGCTCTTTATTACCCTTAAAGGAGAACTATGGGGGTCAGTGTTTTTCCCCATAGTTCTCCTTAGGGTAACAGGAGGACACAAACTAGCGTCCTCCCGTTACCCTAAGCTCAGTATACCGCGAGCTACAGCTCACAGTATACTGAGATGCCGCAGCCAGAGCGGATCCCGACTTAGACGACGGGATCCGCCCAGCTGCGTGAGTGACAACTGGCTCTGTCTATCTAGAGGCAGAGCCAGCTGTACCCGCCCCCTCCCCCGTCCATTCCACCAGTCAGCGCTGGCAGATCGGAGCGGGGAGGGGAATCCAGCCCCTCCCCCTGTCATGGCAAAGAGCCGTAACAGGATCGAGAGGTGAGCGAACCCGGTATGTGTTCGCTCACCTCCCGATCTACAGAGCCGACCTGTGACAGTCTCATTGTCACAGGTCGGCTAGAACTATGAGGTGAGTGAAAAGCACTCACCTCATAGTTCTCCTTTAAGTGGGCCATTAATATTGTTGCTATTTTTGCCCAGGGTTCGAATTTATTATTATTTTTAGATGCATCAGCTAGCTGGCTTCCGGGATTTGTCTGGGCTTGCTCAGGATCTGAATAGTAAACTGCAAACCATACCGTACGCTGGAAAGAACATTAAAAATGCATGAATGAAAAACACACGTCCAGATGACATTCATCTTCCCATTTTATTACACCCTTTGCCGCCAACGCCAGTGAACAAAAGCCTGCGGGGCCAGCGGAACCCATTTCATCTCTGCAAACGTACAAAACTTCCATTTGGTGTCCTTCCTGTCTGAAATGGAGATGAAGAGAACCACGGCTTGCGCAAGAATCCTCTATCCCTTCAGCTAGAACACGCATAATTATTTTGTCACCAGCTCCATGGAAACCGAGTAAAAGGGATTTATTTAAATATCACAAGTGATCACAGCACACAACGCCACGCTATACGACGGGGAGAAGCATGTCGGTTTCTTCTGTATGGGGCAGATATTCTCCAATCCCGGATACAACAACTGACAGCGGCAGGAAGAGAATGTGTTACTTTTGTTGTATAGATTTCCATTATTATATTCCAGACCTAAAGTGACATTAAAAGGATAATATTTTTTTCCTCCCCCAATGTTAGTGTCAGGACTTACCGTAAATGATGTCTCTTAATCCGATCTTCTTCAGTGTAATTTTCAGCTGTCCCTCCAGCGCTGGTGCGGGTCTCCGATCCAGCGCTGACCCCTCTGTCCTCCTCTCCTCTGATGTCCCACGGTGTCTGTGCAGGCGCACGCTGCTCCATAGACTTACCCCGAGTCTCTCCTCGTCTCACGGCCAAACATCAGAACTGCGCAGTAGATATATGCAAGACGATTAAAAAAAAAAAACACTTTTTCAAAGTATTAATACTTACCTGCGTCTCCGCCATGCACTCCCGGCTGAAGATCTGAAGATTTTTGGACGGCTGCAAAGGATCATGGGGCGTGCGCATGCGCATTACAGATCTTTGGCCGGCAGAAGAGGAGAGACACAGGGTAAGGCAATGGAGCAGTGTGTGCCCGCACAGACTCCGTGGGACAGGAAGAGTCAGCTCTGGATCACAGACCGGCACCAGCGCTGGAGGGACTCCTGAAAACTACTGGAAAGTAGATGATGATCGGATCAAGAGGCATCATTTAAGGTAAGTCCTTACACCAGCATGATTTTTTGCCTTTAATGTCACTTTAACTCCTGAGTTTAGCAGTTTAGTCACACATGAACTGGTATTAGCTTTGCATTGTAGTGCAGCAGTTGTCAAGCATTCTACTTGCAATCACTTTTAGGAGAGGAGAATAGAAGAACGACGACACGGATATGATCCTCCTCCTACACAGAAGGCCCGAAGCATGCGACACTGTTCAGCTAAACTAACCGAAAATGATTGAATTATGTTATCCACACGGCAAGTGACCTTTATACTGCTGGTCTTAGCAGACAGAGAGCGCAGTGTTTCTTTTCACATTTATGGCTGCCCCCCTCCCCCCTCCGCTTTCAAAACAATGATGATCAGTTTAGATTTAAAGTTTAAATATTTATACAGAGTGCGGCTCTAATAAAGTACCGAGCAGAGGCCCCCGTGCAGTGACCCCCCTCACCCCTTCCCTGAGAGCAAGATCCAGCAGCCAAAATACTACACAACCTCATATACAAATATCCCAACGCTGTGCAACATAAAGAACGGTAAAGCACAAGATGTCTGTTTACTTTTTATCAGCTTCTTGTATATAATAAATGGTATTGCGTAGGCCTCGTTCACACCTGAACGTTTTGTAGCGCGTTCTACGCTCGACGAACACTCTACAAAACGCTCAAACATCTAAATCCCATTGTATTCAATGGGTCTGGTTCACACCTTGGCGTATTTCAGCCCGTCCCTAACGCGCTACAAAACGTCCCACGCCTGAAAAGGTACAGGTACTACTTTGGGCCGTTTTTGTTGCGCGTTTCCATTGGGATACAGCCAAGTAGCCCTCGGAAACGCGCGTTTGTCGCGCGACAAACGTGCACATGCAATACGCCTAGGTGTGAACCAGGCCTTACAGTAACCGTCCAGGGTCTGTTACCGCAAACTTTCCTCGGCAAAAAGGAGGTCCACTTTGTTTGACTGCTCCCTCAACACACATGGGTTTGATGCATATAGGGGTCACCCCAGTGTGTGGGACTTACAGATGGACTCCTGGCACAAAAACTTTTATTAGAATAGATTCCTCAATAGCCGCAAAGGATATAAATCCACTTTGTTTGCACCAAATTCCTTAGTCAATCCAGTTATTAGATTTTAATAGCAGTTACGTCGTTGTGATGCACATAGCCTGTACAGAGAGCAGAGCTGTGGCAGGGACGCAAGAGGCCCCACCCACTACAGGCTGCCTGGAGAAAGCTACAGGAGGGGCAGGGACAAGACCAGTCACCCTGCGCAAGGAGAGCAGCAGTAAGCGGTCTTTATTACAGGAGTGGGCGTGGCCGAGAAGAGTCACACCTGCACAAGTAGAGAGAGCAGCAGTGAGCGGTCTTTATTACAGGAGGGGGCATGGCCGAGAAGAGTCACACCTGCACAAGTAGAGAGAGCAGTGACCGGTCTTTATTACAGGAGGGGGCGGTGACGAGACCAGTCACCCTGCACAAGGAGAGAGAGCAGCAGAGACCGGTCTTTATTACAGGAGGGGGTGCGGGGACAAGACCAGTCACCCTACACAAGGAGAGAGCAGCATAATCAAAGCCTCCCCGATTTTTGGGGCATGCATTGCATGCATGCACTATTTTTTGCCATCACACTGCACTGGATTGCTGTACCATGCGTTTCCGGTGTGGGCAATCACACTGCAGCTGGTAGGTATGTCTGCGGTGTCAGTGAAATTAATGGTTCCGCTATGCCCCCTCCCACCCCAGAACACAGTGAGGTTTTGATAATGGGATCCTGTACGTTAATGTCGCGGAACTGCGAGATGAACGGGCCCTCAGTCTCCCCTCCCCCAATGATCAGACTGCAACATTGTCACTTAATAGCAGTCACAAACTGACAGGCTGCAGCAGGGGTTGATCTGTGTCAGACATTTGAGAACACAGCCAAGAACAGCATTTGCACCAGGATTTAAACGGACAAAGTACAGAAATATAAAAAAGAAAAAAAAATATCCCCATCCACAATCCTTAGCCCCTTCACTAATTTCCCTTGTAAACATTTTAAATCAACACAATACTAGGGCTGCAACAACTAATCGACATAATCGATTATAATCGGTTATTGAAAAAGTTGTCAACTTTTTCAATCGGTTAATCGGCTTCAGATTGGTTGGCCCTGTTCACGGCTCCACACACGCTGCGTGCCACACCTCCTCCCCACCTCACGCTCGCCGCTGCCAGATCCGCCCGCATCCACGCTGCACACCTCCTCATGCTCACCGCCCGCCCAAATCCACGATCGGCACAGGGACGCGGGGAGATGTAGTAAGGAGGAGCAGGTGTGGGCGGATGACAGCCGCCGATAGACAGGCCTGATCTCAGAAGTTGCTGGAAGACTGCTCACACTTCCACCGCTCCAAGCTTGCTCATGTGATGGACTGCAATGTCAATACAAACTAGCCATCCCATCACTGGAGACATTTTTTTAAATGTATTTTATTTTTTATCTGATTAATCGAACTTAATAATCGGCTAACTAATCGATTTTGAAAATAATACCTAATGGGCACCCCTGGTCTAAAGGCAGTTAGAGTGGGAGATATACGGACAGTTTGGGGTAGAGAGTTCCAGAGGATGGGAGAGACTCTACTGAAGTCCTGGAGGCCAGCATGGGAGGAGTTGATGAGGGAGCTGGAAAGCAGGAGGTCTTTTAAAGAGCGGAGGGGATTAAAAATTCAGAGTTAGGACTTACCGGTAACTCTATTTCCATTAGTCTTCCAGGACAGCAACTGGAGTGGTCTGCTCGTGATGCTGTCCTGGAAGACGTTATGGGAAATATATTAAAGAAAAAAAAAAAACTTAAGATTTGCTATGTTGCAGGGACATCTGGAAATGTTAAGCCTTAATAGTACACCCCGCCCCAAACAAAATCTACCTTTTGCCTTAAATTTCTCCTGGAAAACAGCAGTGCACTTCCTGTGCCCAGGCACTCCTCTGTGATCACCCGGTTAGCAGTACATCTGCAGCATTAGATTCTAAGGCATCGCTGCCTCCGACAGTCTCATCAGATTTGGGGTGAGATTTGGTGATGTCACTACGGTGCTGCAGACGGTTCTCCTTGCTGGAGAAGAAGCTGTACCTGAGGACCTACTGTGCAAGGACCTCCCTGCTTCTTCTTCATTCATTCTGTGCTCCCTTCACCTCTCCTGCTGGTGCTGCTCGATTAGTTCAATTGACACTAAACCTTAAAAGAGAACTATGGGGTAACCTTTTTCCCCATAGTTCTCTTCAGGGTCACGGGAGGACATATACTAGCCTCCTCTTGTAACCCAAAGCTCAGTATATTGCAGGCTGTTGCCCGTGATATACTGAGAGTGCCACAGCCGGGACGGATCCCAACAATACTGTCGAGATCCACCCAGCTGCCTGATTGACAGCGGGCTCTGCCTGTCAATCTGCCCATCTAGAGGCAGAGCCAGCTGTGCCCGCCCCCTCCCCGTCCGTTTCTCCACTCAGGATCGGAGAGGGGGGAATCCCTGCAGGGAGATGATCTGAAAGTGAGCGAGCGATCGTATCACACATCGGCTCTAACTATGAGGAGGAGTGTAAATCACTCACCTCATAGTTCTCCTTTAAAAATACATTTAAATACCTTAACTAAACATGCATCTTATTTGTGTATCACTCGGCTGTAGATCCTCCAATCATCTCTGAATGGGTGGTGACTCTGTCCTTCCTTCTGGGTGGGGGCTACTTTTATTCCCCATGGTCCCTGTGTGTGTTGTAAAGTAGTCACCGCTCCAAGCTCACTCCTGTGATGGTCTATAACTTCAATACAAATTAGTAGGGCTGGTAATGATTAAAATTTTCGTGTTCGATTAATCGAAATTCTTTTAAATCGATTAAATTTCGATTAATTATAACGCACATACAGATCCAACTACAACGCACTTCTAACTAGGGATGCACCAATATGGGTTTTTCGGTATTGAGTACCGATATTTATTTTCGGTACACGCCCATACCGAATACCGATATCATAAGTCCCATTAAGGAAGCGAGTCATTACACTCCGCCCGGCTTCCTGACTGGCTGGGAAGCTGGCTCCATGCTCTCTTGTCACCAAGTGACTAGGGAGAATGGAGCCGGATTTCCGGCCAGTTAGGAAGACGGGCGGAGTGTAATGACTCGCCTCCCGGCTTCCTGATACCGGAAGTTCCAGTATCGGGACAAGCATCGGGAGTATTTGGGCGAGTGCGAGTATACGCCCAAATACTCGGTATTGTTGCATCCCTACTCCTAACCCTTAAAGGAAAGGGAAGTCAATGATTAGGAAGGATGTTACCTTATTAAACAACAAATCTGGAAAAGAGATAGCCATGGGCTGGTGTATATCAGGACCAGAAGGATGAGTAGGACACCTTCCAACCAACACCCATAGGTGTTTCTGGGGTGTGAAAACCACAATGTAAACCTGCCTAACCAGTCACCAGATTGGATGATTCTAGGAATCATCTAAGCTACCTTTGTAAGGAGCAGAACCCTCTGCTGAGGAGTGTGGGGTATGAAGTCTAAGAATGTTCACCTGATAGAGAATAAGAAAGATGAAGGAATCTAAAGAGACTTCCTCAGAAGACCACAGCTCAGGCACAGAAAGAAGACCTGTCTCCATCAGTCAACAGGGGAGCAGCTCTAACATTAGAAAGCCTACCTCTACGAAGATGGCCACCTCCACAAAGACACACGGCATAGTCACTCCTGGGGAAATGATCAGCTCCAGGGAGACAAGAAGCCATGTTTTGAGCACAGCTACCAGAGTTCAGTTCCTCTTTAATGTGAACATTGTTCTTTCTCACATGAGAAAACCAATGGATTCATTTTAAGGTCTGATCACCCTCCAGGGTATAATCATCTTCCCTTCACTCCCCCACCACTCTGTTCATGTGCCTGGACTGGAGAGAAGCACCTAGGACTTCCAGGTATGGGCATCACGTGACTTTCTCTCCTTTCTCCCATGACGCTGTGGACGCTTGCCTAAACATCCAATCAATAATCACCGGTGCTATTATGAGGGGGCGAGGAGAGAGTCCTTTATTCATGTGCAAGCCCTGACCAGAGCGACTTAGAGCATTGCAAGTTGAAACCTGGTCAGACAGCTAAATATACAGATGAAATACATATATGGGAGACATTTTAGCTGCCAAAGGATTTTTATTTCTGTCAATGCACTCCTGATATTGGAGGACAGCTGACATCGGTTGCTAGGACCACCCGGCAGCCCTAGCAACCACTGACTGCAGAGGAGGAGGATGTCCAATGTCACTGGTTGCTAGGACACCAGCAGTCCTAGCAACCAACAACTAAAGAGGGCCATGGATACGGACCAATCGCCGACCTGCGCTGGGCTATGGCTTGCAGTGGATGCACCGGCTTTGGAGGCCATCGCATCACTGTCAGCCAGCCAAAACTGAGCGCAGGTCGTCGATCGGTCCGTGTCTGGACCGCTGGCCAGACAAAGGGCCGGATATGGCCCACAGGCCATAAAATGACCTGATCTGCTGTAGGCAGTAACAAATTATTCTTCCAGAGGGTTAAGGAACCACAAGTCAATATTTGACAGTGATGTCCAGCAAGCTTATCTAAGCCTGTCACACCGTGTGCCTCTTTAAGGACCTATACATCACCACTGGGAGATTCAAATTGGAATGTAAATTATTTTTACATTTTAAAGCATCTAAATGTAAACTAAAATGTCGATAAAGTTTCTAAATAGCAAATCTGTCTAGAGCCCCAAATTACTAATTCTGCCCCGGTTTCCGAAGCTGTAAGGGATGCCAATATGCAAATAGCTCACTCCTGAACCAAAAACTTAAGGAGGGAGTTTATCAAAACTGGAGCAGACAAAATCTGGAGCAGCGGTGCATGGCAACCAATCAGCTTCTCTCTTTCATTTTCAGATCATAACTGAACAAACTGAAGAGAGAAGCTGATTGGTTGCCATGCACAGCTGCTCCAGATTTTGATAAATTCCTCCCATAATGATTTCATGTTTAAACTGAACCGTTTGTACGGAGCCATTTGTAATTATTACTCTGGAAGTGTCGCCTTACCTCTCAGGGGTAGCTGGTTGTTCTGTATTCTCTTCCTCTCAAAGCAGAGGTGTCAGCTTGAAGCCCCTACAAAGGTTGTCCCATCTGCCTCGACTCAGTGCCCATAAAAGTCATAGCGCTGTCAAATAACAAAGATGTTGTCAGGATTACATGGAAGAGAAGAAAGGGTTTTATTATCCTTCCTTAAAGAGAACCTGTGGCCATACTTTGGACAGTCAAATGTTTAATAAAAGCTTTACATGGAGTGAATGAGTTTTAAATAGGGATGCACCGATACTAGTATCGGTGCCAATACAGAGTATTTGGGCGAGTACTCGTACTCGCCAAAATGCTCTGATACCTAGCACGAGTACTTCCTGTATCAGGAAGCCGGGCAGCGCATCATTACACACTGCCCGGTTTCCTGATTGGCCAGGAAACAGCTCCATGCTCTCTCGTCACTTAAGATGAGAGAGCATGGAGCCGACTTCCCGGCCAATCAGGAAGCCGGGCGACGTGTACTGACGCAGCGCCCAGCATTCTGACTGGCCCGGCACGCCGGCGTCATGCTCCCTCGTCATCTCATGAATCCTAATATTAAGAAAGTGACCTTAAAGCATTAGTTTGTATTTCTTTAGAAAATATTTGACCAATTACCGATACGAAAGTATCGGTAATTGGTATCTGCGAGTACTTGATCAAAAGTATCGGTACTCGTACTCGGTCTAAAAAGTGGTATCGGTGCATTCCTAGTTTTAACCCCTTCATGACTGAGGCCCTTTTTTCAATTTTTGCACCCATGTTATATTCCACATTTTAGGTCTGAAAATGACGTAAAACCCCCCAACATTATATATTTTCTGAATGCCAAGACCCTATAGAATAAAATGGTGGTAGTTGAAAATTTTTATGTTGCGCAATATTAGCGCAACTCCTTATTAAACCCCAAAATTTAGTGACAAATTTAATTAAATGCCCCAAAACACAACAAATTACCCATTTTTTAAATGAAATATAAAAGATGAGGTTACAACGAGTAAAACGATACCCAACATGCCCAGTTTACAGATTGCGTGCGACCGTGAAACGGCGAAAAACTGCAGTACCCCAAAAAGTCAATAAAAGACGCTTTAAAAGCCCCCACAGGTCATCAATTTAGAGATACCCCAAAATACTGGCCCTAGAATTATTGCTCTCACTCCGGCGTGCGCGGCGATACCCAACATGTGTAGCGCGTTCGTCGTTTTCATGCGTAGGCGCACCCGACGCGTGTTTACGTGGCGACGCGCATGCACGCGGGGGCGGGGTACTTATAATTTTTTTTTATTATTATTAGATTTATTTTATTTCATTTTAATTTTAAAAACTGTTTTTTTTTTTTTTTTTACTTTACTTTGACTGCTATCACATGGGGGGGCTTGCAAGCCCCCCCATGTAATAGCAGATGGTGGTGACAGGTCCTCTTTAAGGTGATGCTGGGGGTCCAAAAGACCCTCAGTGTCACCTTTACACTGGAAATAAGCTATTGAAGTGCAGATCGCACTTCAATAGCTTATAGCTGGGCTGCAGGAGCCCAGAACTGACAGCCCAGGGACCGGAAGTGATGCAATCTGCATCGCTCCCGGTCCCATAGAACGGGGAGGGGATCGATGAACGGAAGTTCGTCGACCTCCTCCCCAGCTCCCCGCGGACACAAAGATCGCCGGTCCCGGGCCCGTAGGAGGGGCAACGGAGCCCGGGAAGCACGGCGGGGGTGTCCGGGGGGGGGGGCGGCCCCTTCTTCGGGACGCAGAAGCGATCTGGCGACAGGTAAGTCGCCAGGATCGCTTCTGTTGTAAAGCCGACAGTCGGCTCTACAAGTTTAAACAGAGTCCCGGCGGCAAAAGTCGCCGGGAGTCTGTTTAAACAGCCCCGATGCTGGCGACGTACACTGTACGTCGTCAGTCACGAAGGGGTTAAAACAAGCCCTCACTGACCGCTGCAGCTGCAGGTACTGTGGAACAATTCATCCCCAAAGTTAACAGCAGAAGCCCGGATATCAGAAGCACTGGAAGAGGGAGCTTGGTTCCTCCTCTTAGGAGTGACTCAGCAGCACAGCTCACCCTGCTCTGTATGTACTTTACACATTATTTGCTGGGAGGGACAGCAGGGTGAGCTGAGCTAAGTCAGTGCTAGAAGGGGACAGGGTGTCAAGCCACTGATGGGAAGGAGAGCAGGACGAGCCAAGTTGGCTTAGAAAAGGATTTCACTGCTTTGGTTGTGAACTTTGAGGATGAATTGCTCCATTGTGCCTACAGCTACCAGTTTCTAGAGATGCAAGTATACTTCTGTTCCAGGGAAGTGCCGCTAAGATGATTTATTTAGGAGACTGTTAGGGTGCTTCATGCAACCCAGAGAATGTGTTTTCATCATTAAGCTACTGCAGGAGATAAGACATCCTCCATGGGGATGGGGAAAGTGAATGCGTGCTATGCTAATGCACACGTACCCCCATACCCAGAAGTACTTATTTTTCTTTACTCTGGTACCAAATGGGGCAGAAGGAGCCCGGGGCATTTATTCTGTACACTTCCGCTTCATAGTCAGAGCTCTAGCACACCTCTCGTAGCCTCAATGCAGCAGGCTGGGATTCTTCAACCAATAAAGAACAATGCAGGGGGGTGTGCCAGTGCTCCGACTTCAGAGCAACTCAGTGGTTAGCACTCCTGCCTTACAGGAGTTAGCACTCTCTCTCTCTCTCTCTCTCTCCAGCGCGCCCGCAGTCTCTGACCCTCGCTCTCCAGCGCAGTCTCTGACCCTCGCTCTCCAGCGTGCCCGCAGTCTCTGACCCTCTCTCTCCAGCGCGCCCACAGTCTCTGACCCTCTCTCTCCAGCGCATCCGCTGGCCACAATTAAGGTTCCCTGTGACCCATGAATTTACAACCACTGTTCTAACAGCAAATTAGCAATGTTCCTTCCAGTGTAAGGAGGGGCAGCATTGCCAAGAATTAGTGTACACACTGGGCACCATTCACACCTCTGGGTCAGGTGACACAGACACAGCACCCCCCATGACGCCCATGTGCATGCAATCAATGAAAGATTCTGATGAACCATTTTGACACCCATGGCCGATCCCAGGGCCAAAGCTGCCAACCCAGCCTGAGGACTATGTAAGCTGACAGCCATGCCCTGTCTACCTCATGCTGCCCCATCTCTACCTCTGGAGGGCAGTCTGTGCACCCCAGCCTGGAGACAGCCCAGTCATCTGCAGACAGGACAGAGTGCTAGCTCCTAGGTGTCCCCAGTGGGGAGAATGCAGGGGGCCGGGAGAAAGACTCAGCACTTACCTCCCGTTTCCCCCCCGCGGCCCTCTAATGCCTCCAGCGGCTCCTCTGCGGGGGTAAAACCAGCCGACAACGCCTGGCAGGATGGAGAGAGGAACCCCACACACACCCTAACCTCCTACCGCCAGCGCCCAGCTCCTCTCAGCCGTTCTGAGAAGCTATTGGGCCAGCCCCGACCAGACCCTTCCTGTCAGTGGACGGTCAGCTTGTCACTCAACTGCACACCCCGCCTCCTTCGTCCCCCAGCTGTCAAGGTAGGTTGCAGCAAAACAGCGTTGTCCGCGCCCCTAAACGTGACGTTCAGGGAGGCTATTGGGCGAGCCGCAACTGTGTCCTTTTAGGAACGGGCTAAGGGGGCGTGGCTCGGCGTCGCGACGTCACCTCGCACGCTCGCTTCCAAGATGGCCGCGCGGGGATCGCTGCGCTTGTAGTGTACCGATTACCGGCGGAAGCTTCTGGCTGGCCGGAGTCTGAGGAGAGCGGGTAAGTACTGGAAGGCACGCACAGACCTCTGGGGACAGACGGGCGGGCCCGAGGACCCCCAGCTTTGCTTGCAACTACCACAGTTACCTATGAGTGTGCTGGGCCTTGTAGTTCTGTTAGAGCTGGAGGGTCATGTGACTGGCTGTCACGTGCCCTTAATTTGATAGAGTCCCCGGGGTCTCCAGTAGGCCGCACACACACACCTCACAATCTGATTGTATGATCTCCTTCATTGACGTTTAATGGGAACATGTCATCCTGTCCATTCAGCCATGTATATGAGGATGCCAGCCACTGACAGAGTGTAGAAACCCGGCCAGTGGCATTTCCAGGAGTAGACTTCCTGTTTCTGTTATGGCAAGTTTCCTTCAAAGCTTAATGGGGGGGAATTTATCACAACTGGAGAAGTTGCCCATGGCAGCCAATCAGCATCCACCTTTCATTTTCAAACCTTTGTTGTTTTTTTTAATGACATACCTGATTTCAGTGACATCATGCCTCTGTGTGTCTCTGAGCAATGCAGGCAGACCATGGCTGGCTGGGTGCTGTACAAAACATCACAGCACCTTGCCTCAGCACTCCTCTCAAGAGCCCTCAGCCCTGATGGAAGTAGTGGGCTGGCTCTTGGGACGTGTTATGCAAATATCAGAATCTATTTGCATGCAGACCATGCTAGACAGCCAGATGTGATGCTGAGCCTCCTTGATTAAAATAACTGCAATTCAATGAATGAAAGGGGTGGGCTCAGTGACAGTCAGGCTGGGAAGGAGAGGGCTGGATGTTGCTGGATGTCCTCCAGCCAGGAAGTTAGATGCCGTCTGACTTGCTGTAGCTCCTAATGCACATTGTGAGAAGCTCGCAGTGTGCAGTGAAATCAGAGGAAGCCATTTCAGGAGAGGAGCCGGTACAACTGTGCAAGACTGAAGGGAATGAAAGGGTTGATATTGACTCGCCTAAGTCTGCGCTCCTTCTGGCAATGGAGACTGGCGGCCCATTGTTGCTGCATGTGCCCGCTCCCACTTCACAGTGACATCATCCCGCTGATGGGCAGCCAATGAGAAGTGTGGACATGACCCAGAAACTGAAAGAAGGACCCGCCCACTTTGCTGTTACAAAACACTTAGAGCCCATCACATCATGTGACCCTGGACTTGGTGAGTATTTCTTTTTTTTTCTTCAGAATATGGTTTTATATTATGTAATGCCAGGATTGGTTAGAGGTGGCTATTGTTGGGGGGGCGTTTATTGTTGGCTGGAGTGACACTTTAAGAACACAATAAGTAGAAGGGGGACATATCATACATAACTGCCCCATGATGCATCTAGGCCTGAGAGATGAAGCGGAGAGCTTCCAAGAGACATAAGAAACTGTCAGGCCAGGCCACCGCGCGGCAATCATGCAGATAGCCGCACGTTCACGTAATCGCACACCACCGCCGATTGCGCTGCCAGTGCCATTATTTTCTAATGTCGCCCCGGACAGATTGCGCGGCTTTCTCCTGCAATACTGCCCGTGCAAATAAAAAACAAACACATGTACCTTTTTTCAGCGATTGCCGCGCAAATGTAATCCGATTTGAAATCAATGAGGCCGCAGGGCAGCCGCTGTGTGCACCCGCATCACCGGGATCACCAAAGCCTGCACCTGCACTTAGAGGATGTAAATCTCCGGCATCTCCCGGAAACTCAAACAGTTTTAGGTAAATAGACCATTCGTGAAGCTCGTTGTAATATTGCCATTCTTCATTTTCTTTCAGATCATTTTCATGAGTGGAAGTAGCCGTGATGAAGGAAAATAAGGAGAATTCCAGCCCCTCTGTGGGGTCCAGCACGTTGGACCATGCCAAGCCCTGCTGGTATTGGGATAAAAAGGATTTGGCTCACACCCCTTCTCAGCAGGAAGGCCTGGACCCGGCCACTGAAGCCAGATACAGAAGGGAGGGAGCTCGGTTCATCTTCGATGTCGGGACTCGGCTCGGCCTGTATCCTTCTGTATTATAGTTACTCATGTATAGACTCATTGTCTATACATACACACAATTCAGTGGTTGAAGCGCAACTCCGGCCGAAAGTGACGCTCTGTCCTCCTCCTCACAAGCAACCACTGGCGTGTGTTTGTAAATATATATTGTGTCTCTGAAGCTTTAAATAGACTCGCCATATACAAATGTAACACACAATCAAATGTTCTTGGCAACCCAGGTATTCCCATTGTGTGCCAGGTATACCAACTCTTTGCAGCACTGGTGGTCCCTGGAATCAAGGCCAGGTCACTATCTGCATGGAGTTTGCATGTTCTCCCTGTACTTGTGTGGGTTTCCTCGGGGTGCTCTGGTTTCCTCCCACACTCCAAAGACATGCTGGAAGGTTAATTGGCTCTGTGTGTATAGTAAGCTCCTTAAATGCAGGGACTGATGTAAAGCGCTGCATAAATTGTTGGTGTTCTATAAATACCTGTAATAAAAAGATGTGTATATCTTCCACTTTTCTAGGCTCATCAGCCTCCCCTAGCGGTGCCGAGTGTCAGCTTGGGGTGGGATGGGCTGGGGGTATGGCCACGAGGGAGCTCCATCCTTACGTGCATTGCTTACAGCTCCCTCACGTGTTCCTTGCCATTAACGCACCTTACCACACAATCGCACCTACCACGCATTCTGGTGTGGGAGGTGTATGGTATTGCTATTCATTTGAATGGCACCCCAAACCCCACCCACAGTTTGATCGCCCGCACCGGAGCGCACGGTACCACAATGACGTGCATTTCAGTGCGATGCGACTTGGGTCACGACTTAATGACCAACGACAAATGTGGGTCCTGAAGTTACACAGGTTGAGAACCACTGCTTTTAAAGTATATTCATATGTTCTAAGAAGTGGTTGTGTGTGTTTATATTTGTATGCCTTTTGTTTAAAACTTTATTTGTACAGTTTTTGTTGGGCTATGAGCAGTGATCTCTAAGGCCCCATTCACACCTAGGCGTATTGTAATATGCCCGTCTGTCGCACGTTTTTTTTTACAGCGATTTGCGGTAAAAAAGTTGCGCGACCCCGAAGGCTACTTGGCTGTATCCCAATGGAAAACGCCCTACAAAATGTCCCAAAGTAGTACCTGGACCTTTTCAGGCGTGGGCCGTTTTGTAGGGCGTTAGGGACGGGCGGAAATACGGACAGGTGGGAACGATACCATTGACTACAATGCAATTTATATTTTT
Source organism: Nanorana parkeri (assembly GCF_000935625.1). Taxonomy (NCBI): domain Eukaryota; kingdom Metazoa; phylum Chordata; class Amphibia; order Anura; family Dicroglossidae; genus Nanorana; species Nanorana parkeri. The sequence goes on from NW_017307196.1 coordinate 47,242, forward strand.
GACCGTTTTGTAGAGCGTTCGTCGAGCGTAGAACGCGCTACAAAACGGTCAGGTGTGAGCGAGGGCATAGACTTAAGAAGAAAAAAAAAGAAGGAATACTAAAATATATATAACACACACACTTATATAAAGGGGTACGCAATAACTTTTAAAGATTTGATTTTCTTTAACACGACCTTCAGACATTATGACACGCTAGCTACTGGGATTATATATTTTCATCGATTCTATATGTTTCATTCTTTTAAACAATTTGCAAGATATGTAAGTATGTTAAAAGTGTTTGTGTAGAGTTTTGTAGTTTTTGTGCCCGGTATCTTTCTGTCTTTCTACAGTGTCCTAATTTTCTCATTTGTCCTCTAGGTAACCGGTGCCTGCTGCCTGTTCCTGGCGGGTAAGGTGGAAGAAACCCCCAAGAAATGTAAAGATATTATAAAGACCGCTCGCAGCTTGTTAAACGATGTGCAGTTTGGACAGTTTGGGGACGATCCAAAGGTAAGGACATCACAAGGTAATGACCTCACAGGCTGTGCTTTGTAAATGGCAGAGATATTGGGAGGAGATACAACACTGGGACTGTTATTTGTAACACCAGGATTTGGGCTTTGAAGGATAAGTGCACTTTAAAACATCATTTATCCCTTTTGCCCCCCTTTATCATAACCTAACCCACCCTCCCCCTGCACAGATGCATACTTACCTTGAGGGCCACAGTTCCACTGTTTTGTTTACATTCAGCACTGGCTGCACATGGGCATTATGTATGGGACGGGTCTCTGCTCTGGGACGCAGCCCTAGAGAAGCCTATGCGCCCAGGGCAGTGAAAATTAGCAGTGCTGGATGTAATAAACAGCAGAACCACATTTGTTGGATAGAGCTAAGTATGCATCTGTAAAGGGGAAAGGTATGTTAGGTCAGGGAAGGGAGAAACTTTGTCTTTAGTTGTACCTATCCTTTAATTTGTTAAAATGTGTCTTGTGTTAATTTGTTAAAATGTGTCTTAGATTCAAACAAACATTGACAAGAAAGGAATATTAGGACTCTGGCCACAAATAATGTTCCTTCCTGTCTCTCCATAGAATAGAGCACATTTGTCATCTGGTCACACAGACTTTCCATCTGGTCAAGTATAAGTGCTTGTTGTTGCCATCTATTTTATTGCAATGGTCCTCCATACCTGGCAACCAACGTCGTTGCAACTGTTCAACCATATATGACCGACTTTGTTTTATATTCGGCCCCTTTTGGTATCTCATCTGTTTTTTCTTTTTGTCTTCTCTTTTATATACAGTGTTTTTTTTTTTCTTTTTGTCTCTAGGAAGAAGTCATGGTTCTGGAAAGGATTCTTCTGCAGACCATCAAGTTTGACTTACAAGTAGAACACCCCTATCAATTTCTTCTGAAGTATGCCAAGCAACTGAAAGGTAGAGGTACCTGCATGATAGCCCACACATTCGGCCATGTCAATATGTAATGCAAGGTGTAACTGATGTATTTTTTTTTCTTTTCTGCAGGAGACAAGAACAAAATCCAGAAGTTGGTGCAGATGGCATGGACATTTGTTAATGACAGGTAGGACTCATGTTAGGGTTTTCGATATTCCCATTCTGCCCTTTATACCACCATGGCCTCAGACATCCTTTACATTCATTTTAAAACCCCTCCCCTTTTTTTCTTTTTCTTTCCCATTTTAGCCTCTGCACTACGCTGTCCTTGCAGTGGGAGCCGGAAATCATTGCAGTAGCAGTCATGTATCTTGCTGGAAGATTGTGCAAATTTGAAATACAAGAATGGACGTCAAAGCCGATGTACAGGAGGTGGTGGGAGCAGTTTGTCCAGGATGTGCCAGTCGATGTTCTTGAAGGTATTTTGTGTACTTAGCATCACTGTACTTGTGGGAGACCGAGGGCTATGCATTCTGGGATTAGCACACGCATAATAACCTTCTTTAAAGTGACCTATTCCTCACTGAGTAATTATTGTTAAAGCGGCTGTTTTTCAGTTTTGTATGGACAACCTAGCATATAGCCAGGAGTTAATGGACACTGAACTCAGGAGTTACATCTTAAAAATGCATCAAGTATCTGAACTGTTAACAGGAACTGGACCTTATTTGTGTATCCAGAAGGAAGGACAGTGTCAGCACCAATTCAGAGATGATTTGAGGATCTACAGTCGAGTGATACACAAATAAGATACATTGTTGTTTATGGTTGGGGCTTGTTCACACTGAAACCGTGTGCATTCCAGAGCGATAGCTGCTGGAACGCACCGCGATCGCTGAGAAACTTCCCCTTGCGTTTTGGGGCGGGAGGGGGATTGGCGCTGCATTGTATTCAATGGCACTGCTTCCACTCCCCCCGCCCGCAGTGTGATCCAACGCGTGGCAAAACTTTGCCAACGTTCCACTGCAAACGCAAAATATAGGGCAAGCCCTATTTTTTGCGTTTGAAGTGGAACAGAACACTGGCAAAGTGTTGCCAGGCGTCCGATCGCACGGTGGGCAAGCGTGGAAGTGGTGCCGTTGAATACAATGCACCGCCACACCCCCTCCCGCCCCAAAACGCAAGGGGAAGTTTCTCGGAGATCGCCGTGCGTTCCAGCAGCTACCGCTCTGGAATGCACACGGTTTCAGTGTGAACAAGGCCTAAAGGTTCTTGAATGTATTTTTAAGATTTAACTCCTGAGATTAATATCCCCTAAATCATGAAAGGTCCACTACAAGTGGTGACAGGGTCACTTTAAAGTAAACCTGTCACTAACCTGGCACCAGTCGAACAGACGTTTTGATGAACTGCATAAGCAGTAAAAAAAATAACAAAAAAAAGAGTGATCAATTGTGACATTGATCAGTAGTTCTAAAATTACATACGTGAAGTTATGTGCAAATCTGAAGTTTTCGTGTAAATTCTGAGCTTCATCTGAACCATCCTGCTTTCTTAATCTGTATATTGGTTCTTTAATGTGGTAGGTGGCCCCTAAATAATGGGGAGGCATCCATGGAAAGGACCAGCTGCTGTTTCACTTGACGCTTATGGACTCATTTCCTGCTGAGTGGGAGGTTCTGATAGTTAGATTCACATGATCATACTGCTGGTTGTCTGCAATTCAGATGAGCAGTAAAATGATTTGCATACTGGAGGTCTGCACTCAAACTGTACAAAACATTCCCGATTGTTTTCAGTGTTAACAAAAGGGAATATTCAACTTTTTTTTCTAGTTATATGAAGTGATAGATGTCAGCGGGTTAAAGTTGGTCATTTTGTTATTGGTTTATTACAAAATGGCTCGTGTAACAATTGAATATGTATTTGAGCATTTAAATTGCCCATCTCCGGCAATTATTTCTAATGCCAGTGATCACTTGAGGTGGGTGGGGGGATAGGTGGAGCCTGGAGATTTGCTTTCATTTACCAACAAAGCTATTTTTTTTAATCAAATGTACTGTTTTTTCAGACATCTGTCACCAGATCCTGGACTTGTACTCTCAAGGAAAACAGCAGATGCCACACCATGCCTCCCAGCAGCCTTCGCCCCAAGTACAAGCACAGATTGCCGCTGTACAGCCTCTGCTGTCACAGAACTCCGACACCCAAGCAGCTCAGACGAAGGACCCGCTGCAACAACAATCGGCTGGACAACCAGCTAAGAAACCCTCTCCACAGTCCAGCCCACCAAAACAGACCAAGAGGCCTCTGGTATGTCTCTTGTACAGAAGCTGTCTGCATTGTCCTTAGCATATCGCCATTTCTTTCAAGTACAGTATAGGAGGGTAAAAGGTTGTTTAAAGTAACTATGTTGTTTCTCTTCTTTAATAAATTAAATAAAAAGGGGAATCCGGTAACTAGCGGCAACCTGATTGGACCTTCATGTTGCTGGAGCAATGTCTTGCTCATTAGCCTCTTTGTACCAGTAGGGGTTGCTCATTATGAGAATATTGATAGAGATGGAGACCACATTGGGCTTTCCTGCAGTACATAATAGACATCCCACCTGTCGGAAGAGGCACCCATCTTTAATGAGAGGACATGGGGCACCAGATGTAGAAAACTATTCACGTGCCTCATGTGGTGCTCAGGCATGCCAGGTGGTGCTCAGGAGTTTGGTCAACATAGGATGGCCAGTTCTGTTCATTGTTTTGCCGTACTCGCTGCAACTATTTAATTTTTCCTGAGTAGCTAAGCTTACCTCCCTGCCAACATGCTGTGGAGAAGAACAATTGCTCTCTGTGGTGAATCGGTGGTCTCTCTGCAGAGGTCTGACATACTCCCTGCTGAGTCAAACCATAAACCCTGCATTCAGCAAAACTCATGCTCCCTGTTGATTGGAGAACTCTAGTTCAGACTTTGCGAGAAGCATCGGCATTATGCAGAGAGACCACTGCTTCCAAAGCGAAAGGCCCTTCTCTGCAGCATGCTGGCAGTGTACAGGCGTTTCTGCTCAGACTGGTTCCTTTCTAAACAAGATAAACTATAAGACCTTGCACACTTCTTGTTTCTTGATCACATTTATCAGATTAAAGCCCAACCAATCTTTCACTTCAAAGCTCTGAAACCATTTTAATATCTATGTATTATTGTTTTTTTCAGCCTTCGTCACCCAAAGAAGAGGGAAAAACGCAGGGTATGTATCGATTCATATCTAATCTTTAGTGTTTGTTCCACGGTACATTCTCATTATTAATGTAGAGCCCCAGTCAACACTGTTTTGAAAGCTTTGAAAGGAGTGGGACAGGTTAAAGCCTATTTATTTACTCCATTTCCTTTGGGGATATTTTCTTTTTCTGTTGTACCCCCAGCACAGGAAGTGAGGAAGCTTTTTCTCACAGATGGCAGTAAAAGCATGTTTATTAGCAAAATGGGGAAAAGCTAGAACTACCCCTGATCAAGTTTTTATTGCTGCCTGTGTTCATGTGCTTTGCCATCACTTCCTGCAGGAAATGGTGGCAAATCTCCCCAACAGGGACATGGCAATACAAAACATATAAAGGTTTTAGTTGTTTCCCGCCTTGTGCAAAAATGAACAAAAGAATAATTTGGCTTTTACAAACCCACCATAGCCAGAATTGCTTCATATATTAGAACAAAAATGAAAGCTAGAGATTCTTCTCTAGCTAACACACCATATTGATTCTTCCTCTGGCGCGATATGAAAGAGAAATGTCTCTGTAATAAAAAAAAATGTTGTCTCAGTAATTTGTTGTATCACAATTATTATAATCTTTTTTCCATTAACTCCATGTCTTTTATCTCTTTGCAGAGCAACCATTAAGTAAAATGCCTAAAATTGAGACTTCTCACCCACCATTACCGCCTGTCCATACCCCATCAGGTGAGAACATTTCTATACTAATATTTATGGGCTCTTCCTGTTTTCAGACCTTTTTTTGTGGCCATTGGCTTCAAAGCCACCCTACAGCCAGGAGAAAGTGCGGGTCTCGGGCACCCATACAGCTGTTAATTGTCATACGGTTTGCATACCTGACCAATATTATTATCCACATTACTCCATTTTATAACCTTTTTATGTGCTCTCTAATCGCAGTAAGTCCTATCTCATAGACTATATAGATGTAGCAATGGAGTAAGCACACCAAAGAGTTCAAAATACTGCAGCAGCATAACTATCAAGTTGTCACACAGCAGGGTTTTTCAAAGCAATATTACTAAATATTACACAGTTGCTATGCTATAACACTAGATGGTGCAATTATTAATTCTGTCACATGGCAAAATCAATTCTAAACAGGGCCTGTGAGACAGATTTATTGTAAGGTCACAGCATGAGTCTTAAATTCAGCTCAGTAGCATTGTGACCGGATAAAACGTGACCCTGCCCACTTCTTAGAAGAGAGCTATGGCCAAACCTATTTTTGGCTATAGTTTTCTTTAGTTTCCAAACTCCGTATATAGTGGGCTACATGCTATATCGTCAGGATCCACACCGCCGCCTGATTGACAGCTGGCTCTGCCTCTCTAGAGCCAGCTGTGCCCACTTCCTTTCCTTCTCTGCCCTTCCAATGAACACTGGAGGAACAGTGAGAGGGGAATCCCTGCGGAGACTAGTGACTGACCGTCTCCGCTCTTTGCAGGGAGGAGCCATGAGCTTTGTCTATATAGTTCTCTTTTAAAAAGTGGTCAGGGTCAGTTTTTACTCTGCTGCTTCTCCTTCAGAACTGTCTCTGTGGCAAGATATATAGACCTATGTGGCTGTATTTCTGGGCAGCCAAGTGTAACCATTTGCAAGGACATCTACGGTGTCACATGCTGGTTTCTGATCGCTCAGTTCTCGAGATATAGAGCCTGCATGTGACAGCTGCATTGTCCCACGCCGGCTCAGACTATTGGGAAGTGTACATTTTAGTCTCCCAATAGTTCTCCTTTTAATTGTGTGACTTTTTAGAGCATCTTTAGTAATAAATCGGTCTTTAAATTTTGCAAACTGTTACACTCGGCTGCCCAGAAATAGACGCACAGGTCTATAAACCTTGCCACAGATACTTTTCTGAAGAAGAGGCCTGACAAACTGTATCACTGATTTGCTTGATCAATGCCCCCCACACCATGTTTTTTGAGTAAAAGGTCTTAAATCTGCATTTTGAATCTAGTAAATTACTTACACACATGAAGCAAAACTTAATGTACAAGAATTTAAAAAAAAACCTGTCAACTTGAGTGCGAGCCATAGAAAGCAGTGAAATCAAAGTGCAGGTCTCTCCTCTGCATTTTTTTTTTTTTGTATGGTCAGTCGGTTGGGGACATTTCAGTCTTGCAGATTGTGAAACGATTTCTTTTTCTTTTTTTTGTGCATCTAGAGCGAAAACCTCCTCTGGCGCCTGGAATTGTAGCAGTAGAGGGAGAGCCCACCAGTGTTTCAGAAACCACCGATTTAGCAAAACTCCCAATTCCTCCGCCTGCTCTTCCTACCGCTGTCCATCAGCCACCTCCTCTACCACACCGACCGCCTCCACCACCTGCTAGTTACATTACTGGCATGTCTACAACCAGCTCCTACATGTCTGGCGAAGGGTACCAGAGCCTCCAGTCTATGATGAAGACAGAAGCACAAACATATGGAACTTTGCCCCCTGCCTACGTCCCGCCTTCTCATCTACCATATCACCCCCATGTTTATCCACCTAATCCTCCGCCAACTGTACCCCCACCCCCATCTACATTCCCACCTCCTAACATTCCTCCTCCGGCTCCAGGCTATCCCCCACCCCCTACTTACAACCCCAACTTTCCACCTCCTAGACTGCCCCCAACTCACACCGTTCCAAATCACCCACCACCAGGAATTGGCTTGCCACCGACGTCCTATCCTCCTCCTGCTGTACCACCAGGAGGCCAGCCTCCAGTCCCTCCTCCTATTCCACCACCAGGAATGCCACCTGTTGCAGGTTTAGGCCGGGCAGCCTGGATGAGATAGCATGGAGCTTCTGCGGTATGAACCTGAACTCTCAAAATAAGTATTGCTCTAAACCGTTTAAAAGCCCAAATAAATGCAGACGTGCTTGTTTTATAATATGTAGATTGTTTTAAACTGCACAGCCCAACAAGTACAATGGTTTCCCTTAAATGGAAGCTCCACTAAGTGCTGATCAGTGGGACTGGAGCAGATCAGGTTTACTGTTTATATAACCATTGCCCTCTTTTTCTCTATTGTTCATTGACAGACATGGCTTGATATCAGGCAGTCTAGGGTTATGCTGCCTACAGGAGTGCAAACTAGGTACGTACGAAACTGAGAAGCAGCCCCCTTGAGGCTATGACCCTTCAAACTTGCTCAGTATCGCTTAGTGTCCTTATGAGAATGGATGTTCCTTCCATTCTGCTATATAGTGAGGGTAGAGCAGGTGAGTGTAGTGTTTACATTCCCTTTTTCCCCAGTCATCCCCTTTTAAAGAGTAACTTCAGGTGCCAGTCAATGAAGGCTTGTGCTGTCTAGAAAACATTGGATTGGTGCCGTCAGAAATTTGTTCCTAGATGAGCTGTGTCAATGTGCTTTAAGCTGGTGTTAATTATATCAGTTTCAAATGCTTCTGAGAATTCAGAATTCACTAAGGGGTAGCCGCTGATCTGCAAATGAAAGGGGGCAGGACTTGAACTGTCAATCACCCGTACTGATGAAAATGTTGAGCTTGGAGGCACATAGTGACTGAGTGTAGCTATATCTGCACTTTGTGGTTCCCTGCCACGGTGGGTTACGTGTTTGGGGACTCTAAATGGGGAAATAGCTTCTTTAAAATTTAGCAGTAACTACCAGCAAGGGGATGACACCTTTGTTATACTGCTTTGGGAAGGGGGAAATTACCTTTCTTAGTTCCTGCAAGGGAAGGAAAAATAGTTTTACATAATCCATTGCCCTGATGTAGTAATACGAAAAAGCCTGTAGACTCCTAGACCCATGCCCTTCATACTGCAGTGTGTACGGTTGGGACTGCAGCAAATCTAGAGAGCAGGTAGTGCTCGAAGCATGGAACACACTTATGTGCACTTAAACAGTCTTTGTTTCGGGGCCATTCACCAAATGAGGATACCGGCAACCACAGGCGTTCAGCTAGCACAGCGTCCAGGGCAAAAGACGAATGAGAGGATGAAACGTAGAGCCAGATAACATCCCACAGGTTAAACACACAATGTTCATTCATGTTTGACTTGCGTGTCATTTAGTCCCAGTTCCCAGAAGTGTTGGGTCTCGGATACATCGGCCCACACAAGGCACTCTTACAGAGCAACTGAAGGCAAAAGTTTTGTTTTGGATAGAGTGGAGGGAGATTAGAACCCCTGTCGTGGTCTTATTGGTGTGTTTTTCCATGTTTTGTCCTGGTGCCCATTATCGTTAAAGGAAAGAAAATCCAAAATTTTGGGTTGTGATCAGGACAGGAATAGATGGGAAATCGTTCTGGTGACCCTGTTGATCACCAGAGATTTTCCCTCCCTGTTTTGTCTATCGGGACAGGAAGTGATGGAAAATCTCACCAGTTGGACAAAAATAGCTGATGGGTTATACACCTCCCTTACCCTCTCCAGAACTTTTTTTTTTTTTAAATGTCTTCTACTTAAATGGCCATAAAAAGCCACCGTTACTACCTGCTACCCAGGCATTGATCAGCAATCAGTGGAGCCTTGCAGAAAAGTGGAATACCAGACGATACTTTTTTTTCTTCCAGTTTGGATACAATGGGGAAATGCATTAGAATCACTTTTGTTGTTTTTTTTTTAAAGGATTAGAACTCGTCTCGTGTTTTTAGGGGGCAGAATTGACGGCAGGTCTCCCAGACTACAATAAAACCACAAACTGTTTTGTAAAACTTTATTATTCCAGGACAAATGTCAAAGAAACCGGCCTGGGATTTCTTAATTTGAGACGTTTCACCCACTACTGGGCTTAAATGAGAATTATGGGGCGAGTGAGAAATACTCATCCCCATAATTCAAGCCGACCTGTGACAATGAAACGGTCACACATTGGCTCTATTGATCGGGAAGTGAGAGAACACATACCGTCGCTCGCTCACTTCCCGATAGTCACCACTCCCCGCAAGTATTCTCCCCTCTCTGATCCTCCAGCGCTGACTGGCTCTCCCTCTAGATAGGTAGAGCCCAGTGTCAATCAGCCAGCTGGGTGGATCCCTACAGTATTGTCGGGATCCGTCCCGGCTGCGGTCATCTCAGTATATAGCGGGCAATAGCTCGCTATATACTGAGTTTTGGATCACAGGAGGAAGTTAGTATATGTCCTCCCTGTGACCCTAAAGAGAACTATGGGGAAAAACACTTACCCCATAGTTCTCTATTAATGGAAGAGAAAGATTAAGCCCAGTAGTGGGTGAAACGCGTCACCTGGTAGTACCAGGCAGGGCATCCTGAGGTTCGTACTGGAATAATAAAGTTTTCCAAGCGTTGGATGTTTTTCACTGGATGTGTTGACAGCTTGGGATGAGGACCAGCTCTTGCTTGGCTTCTGCAGCTGGTCTGCTGAGAGTGATCCGCTCTATAGGCTTTAAGAGGAATGGAAAACTATTACAGCACACTCTGCCAGGAGTCTCCAGCCCGGGGCCAACCAAACTCTGGCCCTCCCAGCTGTGCTGAAACATCCCATGATGCATCTGTCTCTGGGTGTCGTGGCTGTGAGAATCTTACAATGCCTCATGGGATTGGTAGTTTTACCACAGCTAGAGGGCCCGAGTTTGGTTACCCCCTGCTCTAGCCTTTCCTCACTCTATTCCAAACTAAAAAAAAAAAAAATATGACTTTAATTGCCAAGTTGTGTTTGAAATGTTGAATGTTTCATGATGTCGCTATGTGCCTGGCTGAGAAGATACACTATATATTATTCTTCTGTAGTTTGCGCCGTTTCCTTTCCATACAGTAAAATCCCAGCGCGATTACTGCAAAACCTTCAGAAGTGCCACATTGGCCGCAAATCGTTCTTTTCGCGTTGGCTTTTTCCGAAACAAAGACGGAAATGGTTTCTTTGTGTTTTGACTCCTGTTTTTGTATTTTTGTGGGGGGTTTTTTTCTCCTTTTTTGATTGACAGATTTTGATGCTTTTACAAATGTTTGTAAATATTTTTTTTAATGTAAAAAGAAAGTCTAAATGTAACAGCCGGGTAAAGTGAAGCTGTCACTGTCCATGACATCCAAGTGAATAAAAACACTGAAGTAAAGGCTGGTTTCTTTATTGGGTGGAAGCTGCTGCACCGCGTGGGATTGAAGCGTCACACAAAATCCGCCAGGTCTTTATTAATGCCTCTGGTGGGAATATTTACTCTCACCCTCGTTAGGTTTTTACAGCCACGGGTCTGCTGCAAGTGACACTTTCTGTACTTGTCCTCAGACATCTAGGCAGTGGTGTACTTTGGTTGTGTGCTGCCCTAGGCAAGACTAAACTCGGGCACCCCCTTTAATCTAAATTTGCCCCACCCCCATCCTGTTTAGGACATTTTACACAACCTGTTAGTCACTGGGTACAGCGCACACGGGGTCTCAGGAGAGCTGTGTATAGTCCGTTACCTGCATGCATGTGCTGCTCTTCTTACCTGCAGCTCAAAGTGCCATCAATACCAACAGGATCCATTGCAGGCCCCAGCCTGCTTCTGGGACATCCCACCATCAGATCACATGCTATGGCCAGCCCCGAGCCACCTGCTGCTTCTCCACCGCCTCCTGTACAAAGCCAGCTGGACCACATCTCACTAGGCCCTCCCCTCCACCGGGCAGTTCTCTAATTAGGCAGCTGCTCTTAGGGCCTTGCGGCCGCCTAGTCTGCTTCATTAGGCAGCCTCTGCTGCCTGATTCTGTGCTGCCCAGCCTCGGCCCACCGGGCAAGTGCCCAGTATACCCAAAGACAAGTCCGGCCCTGTCTGCCTCATTGGTTTGGGGCAGCATTTTTTGCCGGCTCCCCCCTGGAAAGTGCCACCATAGGCAAATGCATAGTTTGCCTTGCGGTAGATACACCCCTGCATCTATCCCTATTGTGTTCCAATTGGGGAAATGGGGGCTGTCCTGCTTCAAATGCTCCTTTTATGTAATGACATACCTTCATAGACCCAGTCTGTGTGGACAGTATGGCCCCTTGCTAAGGCCTTGCCAACTGCTATCCCAGTGGCCAATAAAATTGCACTAGTGGCCAGTACAGGCACTCCCACTGGACAGTTGAATGGCAGTTGCTAAAGCTTAGCCATCAGGATTGGTGCTGCAGTCCTGTTTCCGAGCTCAATCAGGTATTGGGGGTATTTTTTTAGGCCCGGGGTAAGTGTTGGGGTAGGGTAAAACCTAACCTGAACACTGTGAGGGGGGTAGTTTGGGTGTAAAGAGTAATGAGAGGAATAGGACTAGTGTAATGGATACAAGGAGTGTTGGAGAAATGTCACAGTTAAAGCGATATAGGAGCTCACTGTAAAATTCAGGGTTGCCTTTATGTCCAGGCCCAAATGGCTGACCCTTGTGTCATGGCTCCTAAAATCAACGTACTGCCCTACTGAAACCTTCCGCAGAAGAAGATGTATTAGCTGCTGGGTGGTGGAAGCCATGACCAAGCTGGGAAGAGGGCAAGATCCAACCAATGGGGGTCATAGACAACAAAAAGGACCTACCTGGTGTTCAGATGGGGACAAGATGTGGGGGTGCTAGGCCATGTCCAGTTACAAAATTCAAACTTGCCATTGCAGACATCCTTCTGAAAATCCCAGTTGATGTCCTGCTGATCCTCTCACACTAGGGCTGCACCGATACTTAGGATTTTCATGAGAACTACCAGGGTTGGAGCGGTTGCAGCTGGGACCGGGCTCTGGCACTCCACCACTGTCCTGAAATCATGAGTCTGTATTGTCCTAGAAAAACTGTCACATGACAATAAACACAAATGTATCGGCGCTTGTGAGTACTTGGGGAAGTATCAGTACTTGTACTTGCAAAATGGTATCGGTACATCTCATATATATATTTCTAAAAACAAAATCATACATTAAAACAGATGTACAATCCCGGGAGCTCCGTGTGCTCCTTACAAATGACAGCGGCCTCCTAACTTTAGAGTTTTTTTTCTAGTCTAGTCTTGGAGCTCAAAAGTATCTGTACTTGTACTTGGTGCAACTCGGTGCAACCCTTTAATATATTGTCACTGACCTGAAATAAGCGTGCAGCCAGTGAATGACTGTTCAGCAGACTGGTTATGGGTCCTGAAGCTATTGGTTTGACATGACAGCCAAGCAACTGGCCTTTCTGAGAAGTTACTAAGGGTAGCCTTCCTATTTCTTTTAGGACAATTTAAAGGAAAGTTTTACTGTAAGAAATATAGCAGCTGCCCTTTCCTGAAAATGGTACTTGCCTGTCTCCCATGAGGATCCAATAGGCTTCAATATTTCTAGAACAAGTCAGTCAGGAGTTCTGACTTTGTTGGCTAAACGCTTGTTTCAAGTCTGTAGTTCAGAAGTATTGGAGAGAGCCAGGCACCTAGCATTTTTATTTGGAGGTCAGCAATGGCAGCTTCTATAGATCTCTCTGTACAGGTTTCCTTTTTATACAAAATGACAATTTCCTATCTGACTTTATAGGTTTATTTATTCTGAACATGTTTTAAAGAACACCTTATACTTATTACCATCTGTATCTGTAAGAATGATGTTTAAAGAGTCCCTGTCACTAGCTTATAAAAAAGTACAGAAAAGTCAAGTATTTTGCTGTTTCCTTTTCCATAAACTATTTTGTATTCACGTGCATTGTGCCTATGAACTGGCTAAAATAAAATGTACTAGATGGTTCCTCAGCACAGCCTCCTCCCTCCACGTCACCACCCTCTCTTCTGGAAATGTTTAATTCATGTTTTTGCTGGCCCAGCTTCTCTTTAGCCCTTCACCTTCCTACATAACATTTAGTAAAGTAATTGGGGGAGGAGCGAACAGGAATATTTAACAGGGTTATTCGCAAAAGGGTGAAGAGTTTGGAGAAGGCCGGAGAAGTGAACAATCTAAGACAACATAGCTGAATTGGAGAATGTTTCCGATTCCGCTATTTTGGCCTAGATTGTTCACTTCTCTTTCCTTCTCCAAACTCTTCACCTTTTAGTGAATAACCCTGATAGTGTCACTTGAGTGACAGCTCTAAGTCTGCTGGAGTTGCTGACATCATATCCAAGCAGCCAGCGGCAGTCTCAGGGTTTCGGATGTCTACAAAGGGAGACTTTTTCAGTTAAATAACGCACATACATTTTCCTATGTTGTTTGGTTAAAGAAAAACTTAATAAAAATTATCTGATAAAAAAAAAAAATAATGCACCTAAAAATGCTAAATGCACTTAGTCTTACGGGAAGATTTATGTTGAAAAAAATGGCCCGGCAACAGGATTTATTTAATACCGTATGTACATGAGCAGTCTGCAAATTGACCACAAGGTGGTGCTGTGGTATCATTTACAGTGAAACATTTACTAGAAGTCTATTAACTTTGTGTGTAACTGAACTGGATTGTTACTATGGATTGAATCAGGGAAGTGTTATATTTCCATGCATGTATGTCTAATTCATGAATCTTATCATACTGCCCCCCTGTCCTATCATCCACACTCCTCTCCTGTACATACTGCCCCCTGTCATACCCTCCACACTCCTCTCCTGTACATACTGCCCCCTGTCATACCCTCCCCACTCCTCTCCTGTACATACTCCCCACTGCCATACCCCCCACACTCCTCTCCTGTACATACTGCCCCCTGTTATACTCTCCACACTCCTCACTTGTACTTACTGCCCCCTGTCATACCTCCCACACTCCTCACTTGTACTTACTGCCCTCTGTTATACTCTCCACACTCCTCTCCTGTACATACTGCCCACCATCATACCCCCCCACACTCCTCACTTGTACTTACTGCCCCCTGGCATACCCTCCCACACTCCTCTCCTGTACATACTGCCCCCTATCATACCCTCCACACTCCTCTCTTGTACTTACTGCCTCCTGTCATGCCCCCCACACTCCTCTCCTATACATACTGCCCCCTATCATACCCTCCACACTCCTCTCTTGTACTTACTGCCTCCTGTCATGCCCCCCACACTCCTCTCCTATACATACTGCCCCCTATCATACCCTCCACACTCCTCTCTTGTACTTACTGCCTCCTGTCATGCCCCCCACACTCCTCTCCTATACATACTGCCCCCTATCATACCCTCCACACTCCTCTCTTGTACTTACTGCCTCCTGTCATGCCCCCCACACTCCTCTCCTATACATACTGCCCCCTATCATACCCTCCACACTCCTCTCTTGTACTTACTGCCTCCTGTCATGCCCCCCACACTCCTCTCCTATACATACTGCCCCCTATCATACCCTCCACACTCCTCTCTTGTACTTACTGCCTCCTGTCATGCCCCCCACACTCCTCTCCTATACATACTGCCCCCTATCATACCCTCCACACTCCTCTCTTGTACTTACTGCCTCCTGTCATGCCCCCCACACTCCTCTCCTATACATACTGCCCCCTATCATACCCTCCACACTCCTCTCTTGTACTTACTGCCTCCTGTCATGCCCCCCACACTCCTCTCCTATACATACTGCCCCCTATCATACCCTCCACACTCCTCTCTTGTACTTACTGCCTCCTGTCATGCCCCCCACACTCCTCTCCTATACATACTGCCCCCTATCATACCCTCCACACTCCTCTCTTGTACTTACTGCCTCCTGTCATGCCCCCCACACTCCTCTCCTATACATACTGCCCCCTATCATACCCTCCACACTCCTCTCTTGTACTTACTGCCTCCTGTCATGCCCCCCACACTCCTCTCCTATACATACTGCCCCCTATCATACCCTCCACACTCCTCTCTTGTACTTACTGCCTCCTGTCATGCCCCCCACACTCCTCTCCTATACATACTGCCCCCTATCATACCCTCCACACTCCTCTCTTGTACTTACTGCCTCCTGTCATGCCCCCCACACTCCTCTCCTATACATACTGCCCCCTATCATACCCTCCACACTCCTCTCTTGTACTTACTGCCTCCTGTCATGCCCCCCACACTCCTCTCCTATACATACTGCCCCCTATCATACCCTCCACACTCCTCTCTTGTACTTACTGCCTCCTGTCATGCCCCCCACACTCCTCTCCTATACATACTGCCCCCTATCATACCCTCCACACTCCTCTCTTGTACTTACTGCCTCCTGTCATGCCCCCCACACTCCTCTCCTATACATACTGCCCCCTATCATACCCTCCACACTCCTCTCTTGTACTTACTGCCTCCTGTCATGCCCCCCACACTCCTCTCCTATACATACTGCCCCCTATCATACCCTCCACACTCCTCTCTTGTACTTACTGCCTCCTGTCATGCCCCCCACACTCCTCTCCTATACATACTGCCCCCTATCATACCCTCCACACTCCTCTCTTGTACTTACTGCCTCCTGTCATGCCCCCCACACTCCTCTCCTATACATACTGCCCCCTATCATACCCTCCACACTCCTCTCTTGTACTTACTGCCTCCTGTCATGCCCCCCACACTCCTCTCCTATACATACTGCCCCCTATCATACCCTCCACACTCCTCTCTTGTACTTACTGCCTCCTGTCATGCCCCCCACACTCCTCTCCTATACATACTGCCCCCTATCATACCCTCCACACTCCTCTCTTGTACTTACTGCCTCCTGTCATGCCCCCCACACTCCTCTCCTATACATACTGCCCCCTATCATACCCTCCACACTCCTCTCTTGTACTTACTGCCTCCTGTCATGCCCCCCACACTCCTCTCCTATACATACTGCCCCCTATCATACCCTCCACACTCCTCTCCTGTACATACTGCCCCCTGTCATACCCTGCACACTCCTCTCCTTATACTGCCCCCCGTCATACCCTCCACACTAAGCACAAATCACTGGTCTCCATCAATGGGATGTATATTTTGGCTCGTAGATAATGGAAGGGGCAGGAAAACGAGAGAGGGATGGATGGAATTTGAAGAGCAGTCAGGCTTGGTATTGTGTTGTGTAGCTATATCTGTACATTGTCTGTCAAAAAAAGATTTGGCCTCAATTATATTTTTGTTTTTGGTATTTTTATGTAGTTTTGTCATTCATCAGTTGTGTCTGTATTTATATCTCGGTATACAATATCTTTACTTTATATACAAGTGTTGTGTGTCTCTCCTACTGACGGCCACCTTAGACCGCACACGAGAACTTTATTGTTGATCAGTATTGGTATTGTTTGTGTGCGTGTATTATTGATTAATATTTCCTTACACAGCAAAAATGAAGTACTGCGTGCTCATCATTCTCCTGCTCGTAGTATATGTGCATCCTTCATACGCAGAATCAGGTATGCTTGTAGTTTTCTTGTTTCGCTTTTTCTGCCTTCATATTATGTCAATTCAACGTCTTCCACATTTAGGTGTTATACATTATTGCTGTGTAATATAGATTGGTCTATAGCAGCCTTTCCCATCCCGGGTGTCATGACACCCTGGGGTGCCTTCTGGCTTAAAAACCATGACACCCTGGGGTGCCTTGAAATCTTCACACAGTATTATGTCGTTCCATGGAGCAGATGAGTCAGCTGCTGGAACTATGGTAACAAATAATGGTAATTCAGGAAGGGTGGGATCCATTCAGGAAAGTGCAGACGTTTGCCTTTATCCAGGCCTGCTCCGCATCCCTCTGTCCGCATGCAGCTGCAGCTCTAGATGTGATGGTAGGACTCTGATGTTAAGGGGGGGCTGAGGACTCTGATTTGAAGGGACCTATTGTTATGAAGAAGAACCTCTGATGTGAAAGAGGGTGACTCTGATGTGAAGGGGGCTTCTGATGTAACTCCTGATGTAAAGAGTGCTCTTGATGTGAAGGGGGCTTCTGATGTGATGGAAGGTTTGTGATGTAAATAGTAGCTTCTGATGTGAAAAAGAGGGACTCTTTTTTTAAGGGGGGCTCCTAGTGTGAGAGTGGGTGACTCTGATGTTAAGAGGGGATTCGGATGTGAAAGGAAGGCGGACACTGATGTCAATAGGGCTCCTTAAAATCCACACCAGACCCCCTACCTGGGATAGGAAACTGGAATGGATTTTGGAGGGACCACATGTCATTTCCTACATTTTTACATTTCCCTTTGTTACATATTAGATTGGGGTGTCTAGAGATTTTTAAACGGTGCTGTGAGGGGGGCAAATACTGTTTTATTGGTCTATATATTGCTAATATCATTTGAGGTTTGTCTTTTTTTTTTAGAAAAGATACAAGATGAACGGAATTAAAGAGAAGAATTAGCCTATCACCGGGGTAGCAAAACTTCAGCCTTCCAACTGTGATGAAACTTCAAATCTCATCATGCATCTGCCTCAGGAAGTCATGCCTATGGCTGTCAGTCTTTTCCAAGCCTTATGGGATTTGTAGTTCCACAATATCTGGATGGACGGAGTTTTGGATACCTCTGGCCTACAATATACCTTATACAGTATGTGTCCTTATAATAACTGTGTCTGTATAATCCTTTTCTAGACAAACTTTATGCCACAAGCCCTGATGAAGGGGGGACTTTGTTGACCCCCGAAACAAATTGAGTTGATACTTCGTTCCCTTCTGCAATGTTTAGACTTGAATAGTGATAATTCGCAGTGTACACATTGAATAGGGAACCTTGTGTCCTCTGCAGATATCTCCATTTAATGTGTATACTGTGAAAAAAACTGAGGAAAGGATTGCAGTGCATGGATGGTGAGAGTGGCACTGATATCATTACATCAGTGCTGCTCTCTGCATCACCCCAAACTCCACAGCACTGTCGGACATTCAGAGAGGATCGGGACACAGTGTGTCACATGATCAGCCAGAAGACATCAGTCAAAAGTTGGTAATGGAAAAAATGTAAATGACTTGGGGGTAGGGTTGCCACCTTTTCTTCAAGCGAAACCCGAACACACTCTAGCGACGCGCGACATTTTATTGGGAGAATGAGTCGTGGCTTATTCATATGTAAATAGCTCTACCCGTTAATATGTAAATATCACAGTTGGGACTATTTTCAGTGGGGGGCCAGTAGCCCCTATCTTACTTTTGGTTGCCACCTGTCTGCCTGACATCTTGTGTCCGGGTTTCAGCTGTCATGAAACCCGGACACAGCATTCAAAACCCGAACTGTCCAGGTGAATACTGGACAGGTGGCAACCCTACTTGGGGGTGGGGGGGTCTGTAGGCTCAAGGAGGGAAGAAGGCCAGTGAAGGGTATGAGCCCAGAGTTGGGCTTTAAAGGAAACCTTGTCAGAAGTGTGGTTCCAGCCTTAAACAGTTGTCACCACAAGTGTCCCCATTGGAAGATTTTCCACCATCTCCTACTTTGGTGACAACTGTAAAATTTGGGATTCTCCATCACTTTCTATCTCAGTGACAATAGTGACCAGGACAAGTAAAAAAAAAAAAGGCTTCTGCATCAAATGTGCAATTTGGAAAGTTCACAAATGACTCATATAAAGTCATGACTTTTCCTTCTTTTGACTGTGGACCAGAGACAGAAGGTTCTACTCTTCTCGTGTATAACAGATACTTTTTTTTCTTGGGCCTTCAATGGTCTATATTTCACCATTGTGACATTACAACTAACATTTACAACGACAGAACATATTGGGGGGGAATCTATCAAAACTTCTCTCTTCAGTTTGCTCAGTTGGGATTTGAAAATGAGAGAAAGAGAAGCTGATTGGTTGCAGTGCAAATCTGCTCCACATTTTGTCTGCTCCCGTTTTCATCAATTCCCCTCAATGAGTTTTATTGCAGTGCTCATGCGCTAACAAGAATCATGCTAATAAGAGGAAAGAGCAGAGAGATGAGCTGCTCAATCTGCTGGTCCTCCTTCACCATCCATTCACAGGTTGGGGGCAGGGAGGTGACCTTGTTGTATTTATAACCTGCAGAAGATAACGATTAGGTTACCCACATTTTACTGATGTCTTCTGGCTGATCATGTGACACACTGACGGGAATACAAAATATGGAGCAGATGTGCATGGCAACCAATCAGCTTCTCTCTTTCATTTTTAAATCTAAACTGAAGAGAGAAGCTGATTGGTTGCAGTGCAAATCTGCTGCAGATTTTGTCTGCTCGTTTGATAAATCCCCCCCCCCATTGTGTCACGTTCCCACCTTTTTTTCTTATGTATCACAAGTATAGTTTATTATTTTAGCAAATATACTAAATAAACTTTATTTAAAGGAGAACTATGGGGTCAGGGCTTTTCCCCATAGTTCTCCTAAGGGTAACGGGAGGTCACAAACTAGCGTCCAACCGTCACCCAAAGCTCGCGGTATACTGAGACGCCGCAGATGGGACGGATCGCGACATTACTGTCGACATCCACCCAGCTGCGTTATTGACAGCTGGCTCTGCCTATCTAGGGGCAGAGCCAGCTGTGCCCGCCCCCTCCCCCATCCGTTCCACCAGTCAGCGCTGGAGGATCGGACAGGGGAGGGGGGGTATCCCTCACTCACTTCCCGATCTACTTAGCCGACCTGTGACAGTCTCATTGTCACAGGTCGGCTCGAACTATGAGGCTGAGTAATTTTCTCTCACCTCTTAGTTCTCCTTTAAGAGAGGAATTAGCATACATTATACCTTGTGTTCTTGTAATAACTATGATTTTATATTCCTTTTCTAGGCATCCTTTATGGCCCCAAAAAGCCAGCGACTTGTGGAAACAGGACTGGTATGGCCAGTAAGAATTCAACTGTATACTGCATGGTGTAATCAGAGTGTGCACAGATCAATGCATCCATAATGCGTCTCTGATGGCAGGATTGTGAAGTGAAATACCACACTCCATTTATTAGTCCAGATACATCTTTATTCAATATTGGGTTGAGGGGGACTGTAGAGAAATAGCCAACACTCATACAAATACCCCCTTATCAGGGCTAGGAGAGAACAAAAGCCAATACAGGTGCTCCTCAGGTTGTGATCAATCGACTTACGATTTTTCGCATTTACGATGGAGTTCACAGTACAGTACAGTAAACTCCCAGTTTTTCAGCACCCACGGATCGGTAGGTGCCGGATAACTGTATTTTCTGGTTGCTTGAGAGTTAACAGTAACTCTCAAGCAACCTCTGCTTCCCCATCGGCCAGCTTCCGCAGCCGGCAGGTGAATGTAAACAGCCGGGATCAAAAGCAAGACTGCTATTGGCTATTTCAAATTGCAATAGCCAATGGCAGGCAAGCTATTGCAACCACCCACTGAGCAGAGGAGCGGACCTGAGAGAGAACTTTCTCTCTCAGGTCCACTCCTGCTCTGAGTGGGCGGGGATTCAATGGCCAGCCTGCTATTGGTGACAGCACAAACCCACACTGCAGCCAGGAAAGATCCAAAAAAGAATTGTCAGGATTATGTTCTGCTAGTGATACCAGTATCGGTGCTGATACTGGGCATTTTCACACATACCCGTACTGGTGAAGATGCCCTGATACTAAGTGCCGATACTGTCGTTTAACATTTTTAAATACATTCGGCTGCCGTAAGGTCCCTCTCTTGCTGGGGACCTCACAGGAGCCTTCTGTGGACCTCACAGCGCTGCTTACAGCACCAGACGCACGTGTCATCCTCCTCTTTTTTGCTGCCCACACCCCCCAGTGAGACCCGGTACATCACTGGGGTAACTGCGCACAGCCCTGGGGAAAATGCACACATCCCTGGTGAGATGCCATGCGCAGCCCTGGTGAGGCCGTACATGTCTGGTGAGACACTGTACACAGCCCTGGTGAGACCATGCACAGCGCTGGTGAGGCCATGCACAGCCCTGGTGAGACTGCACAGCACTGGTGAGACCATGCACAGCCCTGGTGAGACCATGCACAGCCCTGGTGAGACCATGCACAGCCCTGGTGAGGCCATGCACAGCCCTGGTGAGGCCATGCACAGCCCTGGTGAGACCATGCACAGCCCTGGTGAGACCATGCACAGCCCTGCTGAGACCATGCACAGCCCTGGTGAGGCCATGCACAGCCCTGGTGAGACCATGCACAGCCCTGGTGAGGCCATGCACAGCCCTGGTGAGGCCATGCACAGCCCTGGTGAGACCATGCACAGCCCTGGTGAGACCATGCAAAGCCCTGGTGAGACCATGCACAGCCCTGGTGAGGCCATGCACAGCCCTGGTGAGACTGCACCACACTGGTCAGACACTATACACAGCCCTGGTGAGGCCGTACTTCTCCGGTGAGACCACACAGCCTTGGTGAGGCCGTACATCTCTGGTGAGGCCGCACAGCCCCGGTGAGACACTGTACACAGCCCTGGTGAGACCATGCACAGCCCTGGTCATGCCGTTCGTCTCTGGTAAGACTGCACAGCACTGGTCAGACACTATACACAGCCCTGGTGAGGCCGTACATCTCCAGTGAGACCGCACAGCACTGGTGAGGCCGTACATCTCTGGTGAGACCGCACAGCAGTGGTGAGACACTGTACACAGCCCTGGTAAGACCGTGCACAGCCTCCTGAGACCCCGCACAGCCCTGCTGAGCAACACAGAGTATCTAGCTTCATATTATTCTGTATTGCTGTATAATATATTGCTGGGATTTATAGTCATTTCTAGCTGGTAGTATTCTGCGTCGCTGTACAATGTTTTGCTGGGATTTGTAGTCCCCTCTAGCTGGGGGTATCCTGCATTGCTGTATAATATATTGCTGGGATTTATAGTCATTTCTAGCTGGTAGTATTCTGCGTCGCTGTACAATGTTTTGCTGGGATTTGTAGTCCCCTCTAGCTGGGGGTATCCTGCATTGCTGTATAATATATTGCTGGGATTTATAGTCATTTCTAGCTGGTAGTATTCTGCGTCGCTGTACAATGTTTTGCTGGGATTTGTAGTCCCCTCTAGCTGGGGGTATCCTGCATTGCTGTATAATATATTGCTGGGATTTATAGTCATTTCTAGCTGGTAGTATTCTGCGTCGCTGTACAATGTTTTGCTGGGATTTGTAGTCCCCTCTAGCTGGGGGTATCCTGCATTGCTGTATAATATATTGCTGGGATTTATAGTCATTTCTAGCTGGTAGTATTCTGCGTCGCTGTACAATGTTTTGCTGGGATTTGTAGTCCCCTCTAGCTGGGGGTATCCTGCATTGCTGTATAATATATTGCTGGGATTTATAGTCATTTCTAGCTGGTAGTATTCTGCGTCGCTGTACAATGTTTTGCTGGGATTTGTAGTCCCCTCTAGCTGGGGGTATCCTGCATTGCTGTATAATATATTGCTGGGATTTATAGTCATTTCTAGCTGGTAGTATTCTGCGTCGCTGTACAATGTTTTGCTGGGATTTGTAGTCCCCTCTAGCTGGTGGTATTCTGCATCGCTGTACAATGTTTTGCTGGGATTTGTAGTCCCCTCTAGCTGGTGGTATCCTGCATTGCTGTATAATATATTGCTGGGATTTGTACTCCCTCTACAGCTCGGAGTCAGTGTAAGAACTACCAGGGTCGCAGCGTTTGCAGCTGGAAACGGGCCCTGACACTTCACCACTGTCCTAAAATCATTAGTCTGTATTGTTTTTTTAAAAATCTGTCACATGACACAAAAAAAAAAAAGGCAGACCGTTCTCCCCCTTCGGCTGCCTTTTCAGCTCAGCTGAGCCGAAGCATACGCGTTCGGCTGCTGTATGGGCTATTGTGAATAGCCTGCACATCAGCCCTTTGGTTCGGCTGAAACGAAAGGCTCCGGCGACCGAAGAGGGCCGAAGGATCAGCCAAAGCTACGGCTGAAACCTTCGGCTCTTTAGTGAATAACCCCCTTACTGTTTCTATGACATATTTGGCTTTGCACATTGCATCATCATAATCAATAAGTGTTCGCTCACTTTGTGCGGGGGATGTGTTCACCAAAGCCTCATTTATTTTTCAGGTGCACGCCCAAATGCATTAGATCGATTCATGTACTTCCAAGCCCTGGGTACGATATTCATTTCACTGGTTATGATGGTCAAGTACGTCATAGATAATTTTCTGCGTGGCAGGAGAAACATGTAAAGTATGTTTTCTTTTCACTTGAGAGATTATATTTCTTTTATGTTGATTTAAGCGTTTTGACAAATGTTTTTTTTATGTTACCAGCACGGAAGCAGCTCTAGGAAACATTGCTTGGGAACATCATGGAACCATCATGGAACGAATGGAGTTTCCTGAATAAAGATCACATTCACTGAATTTTCCATCCCGCTCCTTTTTCGTCGCTATGGTGGAAACTGATCATTGATTTGGCCCCATCAACGATTAGAAAATCGAGCAAACATTCCAAAATTCTACTGGGGTAAGAAACAAGTCCTGGTGTAGAAGTGGTGACCCGGTCTAAGTCCGGCTCCGTGATCTCTTATGGGCAGACTTTAAGGAAGAACTTCAGAATGTTTAAAAGTTAACCCTTGCAGTGGAGCTACCTCCGCACTGCAAGGGTTAACTGGTCGTTTTCCCACTATGGAACGGAATACAAATAGATTGTAGTATAAATATAGGGGGTTCAGGCCATGGCCCAGTGACTGGCATATGACATGAATTTAGGGGGTTCAGGCCATGGCCCAGTGACTGGCGTATGACATGAATTTAGGGGGTTCGGGCCATGGCACAGTGACTGGCGTATGACATGAATTTAGGGGGTTCGGGCCATGGCACTGTGACTGGCATATGACATGTATTTAGTGGGTTCAGGCCATGGCACAGTGACTGGCATATGACATGAATTTAGGGGGTTCAGGCCATGGCACAGTGACTGGCATATGACATGAATTTAGGGGGTTCAGGCCATGGCACAGTGACTGGCGTATGACATGAATTTAGGGGGTTCAGGCCATGGCACAGTGACTGGCATATTACATGAATTTAGGGGGTTCAGGCCATGGCACTGTGACTGGCATATGACATGAATTTAGGGGGTTCAGGCCATAGCACAGTGACTAACATATAACATGAATTTAGGGGGTTCGGGCCATGGCACTGTGACTGGCGTATTACATGAATTTAGGGGGTTCAGGCCATGGCACAGTGACTGGCATATGACATGAATTTATGGGGTTCAGGCCATGGCACAGTGACTGGCATATGCCATTAATTTAGGGGGTTCAGGCCATGATACAGTGACTGGCATATGCCATTAATTTACGGGGTTCCGGCCATGGCACTGTGACTGGCGTATGACATGAATTTTAGGGGGTTCATGCCATGGCACAGTAACTGGCATATGACATGAATTTAGGGGGTTCAGGCCATGGCACTGTGACTGGCATATGACATGAATTTAGGGGGTTCAGGCCATGGCACAGTGACTGGCATATGACATGAATTTAGGGGGTTCAAGCCATGATACAGTGACTGGCATATGCCATTAATTTAGGGGTTTCAGGCCATGGCACAGTGACTGGCATATGACATGAATTTAGGGGGTTCAGGCCATGGCACTGTGACTGGCATATGACATGAATTTAGGGGGTTCAGGCCATGGCCCAGTGACTGGCGTATGACATGAATTTAGGTGGTTCAGGCCATGGCACTGTGACTGGCGTATGACATGAATTTTAGGGGGTTCAGGCCATGGCACAGTGACTGGCGTATGACATGAATTTTAGGGGGTTCAGGCCATGGCAAAGTCACTGGCATATGACATGAATTTAGGGGGTTCAGGCCATGGCACTGTGACTGGTATATGAAATGAATTTAGAGGGTTCAGGCCATGGCACAGTGACTGGCGTATGACATGAATTTATGGGGTTCAGGCCATGGCACTGTGACTGGCGTATGACATGAATTTATGGGGTTCAGGCCATGGCACTGTGACTGGCGTATGACATGAATTTATGGGGTTCAGGCCATGGCACTGTGACTGGCGTATGACATGAATTTATGGGGTTCAGGCCATGGCACTGTGACTGGCGTATGACATGAATTTTAGGGGGTTCAGGCCATGGCAAAGTCACTGGCATATGACATGAATTTAGGGGGTTCAGGCCATGGCCCAGTGACTGGTGCCTGCATTGATAGTAAGTGACTTTTACATTTTAGATGGGGTGCCTCCAGATTTATACTTTTAGGGCTCATTCACACGGGTGTCCACGTTTGTACGTCATGCATGACCGTGTAGAGAACTGCTACCGGGAGAGGTGCTGCCTGAATATGTATGCACCCGCCGTCACCCCCCTATGGGAGAGGCGGCTACGTGCCGACTGGAACCTGCACTTGGACGCACACTGGGGGGAATTTATCAAAACTGGAGCAAACTGAATCTGGAGCAGTTGCCAGTGGCAAACAATCAGCAGCTCTCTTCAGTCTGCTTAGGTAAGATTTGAAAATGAGACAGATGCTGATTGGTTGCTATGCACAGCTGCTCCAGATTGTAATAAATTCCCCCTCACTGTGTCCAGATGCGGGCGCCCAGACCTGCAGGGATGTCTGTGTAACTGCGTCCTCCCATAGGTGGCTGCACATAATCACACGCAGAATTCTCAGGATTAAAGGCGAACATTGCAGCAAACGCTGATTTTGTTACTTTATCTTTTTTTCTGCCAGGCATTCTACTCCTATTGTTGTTAGAAACAGATTTGCCCTTACTTCCTGTCCCGGGGACAACGCTTTAGCCAGACAGGAAGTGAACGTCTCTCTCCAACGCAGCCTACCAGGGTAGTGAAATATGACAGGTGTTCTAATCCTTCTCCACTCTATCCCATAAAAACACCCAAATGTGGGAATATATATACGCTATAATATTCTGTTTTATCGCCATCAATACACCCTCCCTGGCCAAAAGCATGAGAATCTCCACATAAACGTTACAGGAAGACTAGGGCCCATCACAGCAGCATGCAGGCATTATGGTTTACATAATGCATGCATTCTGTTTTATGCGCAGTAGTTACAATGCATTCAACATTTTTCATTTCTTTTTTAAAAACTTTATTGAAATGTCACAAAATGATAATTTAATCAACTCTATGCACTACATTTTCAGACCCGTGTAGTAACAGCAATTGGCCACCAGGTGGCGACAGACACCGCAACACAGGATCTCCCTGAAACGCACAAGTGGTACACTCTCACTCCTAATGTCTAAATAGCGGACGGGTCGATATCATACCACATATAGGGGGGAAGTTATAGTAACACAGGAATATCTGCCTTCTGATTAACCGGATATATGCAAATCAACACGTTATACAAGCCTATTACATATACGCAGGCGGCCCCTTATGGCCAAAAGGCAGTAACTACAGCTGAGCACACCAGTGCCACCGCACGTATAGATCAACGTGGAACTTTTTTTTTTACAACTTTATTACCGCTATAAATAGAACAGCCAGTATCTCGTGACTGTGAGCGGGCTGGAAAACACGGAAGTAGTGTCACGCGCACTCTATTAGTCATCGACTGCGCACAAAGCTGAGCGCTGACGTCATTTGTTTTTCTATAGCAGGGGCCATGTTAGTTTCGGGCACACCATCGTTTTTGCCCTTAGTAAAAGTTATAGGAGAACCATATGAGACGGTGATGAGCAGCTACACTGCATGTAATTTTTTCTGTCCACCGTGTCTCAGAGCAGGCAAGGTAAGCTGGAATTTGAAGTGCTACAGCCACTCGATATGTTTCACCCAACACACAGTGCCATGAAGACCACCTGTCATGAGCAGGCTTATGCAGAAACTGAATGTTTAGCCTTCGAACTATAACTGCAGTCATGCCAGTGTTCTGTACAGGTGGCCAACTCGTCAATATCTCCAACTTGTGATGTCATGTCCATCGTAGATTTCGACAAGATGGAGCTAGTGCACGTGCGCCAGCTGTCACAGTTCTTGCAATCCTTGACTTCTCCAGTTGCCGTAGGTGCGCCTTCTAAATGGTCGTTGAGTTCTCCAACTCCCGTCGGTGCATGTGGCATAGGGTGCCCGTGTAGGTGCACTGCCGCAGATTGTAGAGCTTAATACTTCACTTGGGTGGCTTGGGTTGGAGGTCTTCAACGAGTTGGAGAATTCAATAGAACACTGGTGTTCTGTTGGAAGAGCCATTTTACCAAAATCTCCAATCACATCACTGTCGGTGACTTTCCAGCAGGTAATTTTGACGAGACGACGTTAGACTGCACGCGCTCTCTACAGGCGCATTTTCACAGTACTGAGCAGATGGCAAAGTTGAGTCTTCTGGTAGCTTGGATGTTGTACGCGCATCCACTGCTGTTGGAGAACTCAACAAATATTGTGAAAATGCTATGTGCGCATGCGCACCGCGGCTGCACACAGCTCCTCCAGTCTTTCTGTTTAACAGAAGTGACGTCATTGGAGATTTCGATGAACTTGCTCTTTGGACAGAACACCGGTGTAAGATTTATATTTATCCCATTAAAAATGTCCTTACCCGTTAAATGAGACCCAGTCAGCAACCATTCACTAATGTGACCCTGAGGCCCCGTTCACATATAGCGACTTGTCGCGCGATTTCCGCCGCCATATCGCGCATTTTTGCCGCGCAATATCATGAGAAGTCGCCGGCCAATGCTATTCAATGGAGCTGTCTTAACTCCATGTCGCTCGTCGCGGTCGCTTCTACCGGACCCTTTTTTTCGGCGGATTTTTTTTTTTTTACATGGAGCCCGACGGAGAAGGTCGCGCTACCGTCGCTGGATCATCGCTGGAACGTTGCCCCGAAAGTCGCGCTATCCCGGCCGCTGCAAAGGTATGTCGCTACATGTGAACGGGGTCTGACAGTGCTAGAAAGTCTGACTACTCCATGACAGTCAGTGCACCAGCACAGTCCCCTCTCTCTAGTACAGGTGAGAAAGGTGTCACTGTCCCCCGGTACATGTGACAAAGGTGTCACCGTCCCCCGGTACAGGTGAGAAAGGTGCCAGTGTCCCCCGATACATGTGAGAAAGGTGTCACTGTCCCCCGGTACAGGTGAGAAAGGTGCCAGTGTTCCCCCGGCACAGGTGAGAAAGATAACAGTGAGGGTGTCAGTGTACCCCAGTATCAATGAGGAGGGTGTCAGTGTCCCCAGTATTGATGAATAGGGTGTCAGTGTACCCCAGTATTGGTGAGGAGGGTGTTAGTGTACCCCAGTATTGGTGGGGAGGGTGTCAGTGTACCCCAGTATTGGTGAGGAGGGTGTTAGTGTACCCCAGTATTGGTGAGGAGGGTGTTAGTGTACCCCAGTATTGGTGGGGAGGGTGTCAGTGTACCCCAGTATTGATGAGGAGGGTGTCAGTGTACCCCAGTATTAGTCAGGAGAGTGCCAGGGTCCCCTGGTACAGGTGAGAAAGGTGTCACTGTCTCCCGGTACAGGTGAGAAAGGTGTCACTGTTCCCCGGTACAGGTGAGAAAGGTGTCGGTGTCCCCCGGTACAGGTGAGAAAGGTGTCACTGTCCCCCAGTACATGTGAGAAAGGTGCCAGTGTTCCCCGGTACAGGTGAGAAAGGTGCCGGTGTCCCCTGGTACAGGTGAGAAAGGTGCCAGTGTTCCCCAGGTACAGGTGAGAAAGGTGCCGGTGTTCCCCAGGTACAGGTGAGAAAGGTGCCGGTGTTCCCCGGTACAGGTGAGATTGTTAATGTACCCCAGTATTGGTGAGGAGGATGTCAGTGTCCCCCAGTATTGGTGAGGAGGGGGTCAGTGTCCCCCAGTATTGATGAGGAGGGTGTCAGTGTACCCCAGTATTGATAAGGAGGGTGTCAGTGTACCCCAGTATTGATGAGGAGGGTGTCAGTGTCCCCAGTATTGGTGAAGAGGGTGTCAGTGTACCCCAGTATTGATAAGGAGGGTGTCAGTTTACCCTAGTATTGATGAGAAGGGGGTCAGTGTCCCCAGTATTGGTGAAGAGGGTGTCAGTGTCTCCAGTATTGGTGAGGAGGGTGTCAGTGTACCCCAGTATTGATGAGGAGGTGGTTAATGTACCCCAGTATTGGTGAGGAGGGTGTCAGTGTCCCCCAGTATTGATGAGGAGGGTGTCAGTGTACCCCAGTATTGATGAGGAGGGTGTCAGTGTACCCCAGTATTGATGAGGAGGGTGTCAGTGTACCCCAGTATTAGTCAGGAGGGTGTCAGTGGCCCCCAATATTGATAAAGAGGATGTCATTGCCCCCCAGTATTGATGAGGAGGTTGTCAGTGTTCCCCCGTATTAGTCAGGAGGGTGTCGGCCCCCCACGGTGTAGATGAGCCCGAGTGTTTTTGCCCCCAGTATAGGTGAAGAGGTGTCCGGGCCCCCTGTGGAGGTGAGGCCCAAGGCGGATATACTTCCCCGTTGTAGGTGAGGCCCAGGTCCCCGTGGCGGAGGTGAGGCCTAGGGCGGGCGGTTGTCCGGTGGGTGGCGCTGTGCTCCTCCTCCCCCTCCTCCCCGGCACTCTTCCTCCGTCTCTCATTGTTGTGCTCTCCGCAGGACATGGCCCCGGAGCCCGGCCTCCCCCGGCACTGATCCCCTCCGCCTAGCCTGCAGTATGGAGCTGAACTTGGGCCGGCACAGCGGCGACATCCTCCGCAAGAACCCGCAGCACGACTTCGAGCTCATCCAGCGGGTCGGCAGCGGCACCTACGGGGATGTGTATAAGGTGAGTGCGGGGCTCAGCATGGCCTGTCATCTCCATCCCTCCGGAGACAGGCCAGGCTGTGGAATATTACTCCCTGGGAATGTGTCTGCTGATATTAATGATTAGTTTGGTTTCAAGTATTATGAACTTGCGTCAGCGCGGTTCAACGCCATACGGATCAGCGCTTGGCAGGATTGGTGCGTTCTGGCGCCGACGTCATTTACCTGGATGTTACGCTGGACCGCCAGCGTATATTCTGTCATTAGCTCGCCTTGGCGACTATATCGCTAAGGCTCTGACGTGTTGCCGCTAGCAACAGGATCAAAATTATGACATGGGCATCACTGGCAGGGTACGTAGAGGAGCGCTAAGGGCCACACTGCTGATCCTGTCGCTGGTGCCGACTCGCCAGTAAAAGTCTAGGCCAATAAAGTGCTTGCACGCTTCTACGCCGCAACTTGCTTCGCACCCTAAACTGCTGCAGAATATTGCGCACCAGGGACGGAGCGCACCTTGCAAATTCCTCCAACAAGGGGACTGCGCCATAGGGGAGCGTTCTGTCTGCTGTCTTTGGGTCAGCGCGCAGCGTTTAGATCCGTAGAGCGTATATACTTTTTAGCAGATCTGAACGCAGCGCTCTTGTATATTATGGGCCCGGCACACAGCTGCCATGTTCTCCAGAATCTTGGGCAGAGAATTCTGTGTAAATTACATGTGTGTGTGCGTGTAAACACGTGTACACGCTAACATTGAAATCTGAGCAACAGGAAGTGGAAGAATTGGATTAGGAGGGTGTCAGTGTCCCCTAGTATTGGTGAGGAGGGTGTCAGTGTCCCCTAGTATTGGTGAGGAGGGTGTCAGTGTCCCCTAGTATTGGTGAGGAGGGTGTCAGTGTCCCCCAGTATTGGTGAGGGTGTCAGTGTCCCCCAGTATAGGTGAGGAGGGTGTCAGTGTCCCCCAGTATAGATGAGGAGGGTGTCAGTGTCCCCCAGTAATTATGATTGGGGTGTCCATTGGGAACATTTCTATTCACTTCCTGCCCGAGATGCAAGGGGAAGTTAGAGGAAATCTCCCAAAGTGAGGGGAATCACCTTCTTAGACAGAACAGGTTTCCCCATTGAAAGATTTCCCCTTAACTTGTCCTGGGGATAATTTTGGATTTCCAAATGGTGGTGAGTTGCCGCTAGTGATACGATTACTGGTGTGACATGGTCCTAATGCCCATGGCGCACGTAGAAAATACTCGCTCACCAGATGACCTGTCGCTCCATTGCTGACGGAAACGCTGCAGAATCTATCTCGCCAGTCAGTGGCACCTCGCTCACCTGGTAAATCATGGAAACAGGTGAATATTTCTCTGCCTTGTAAAGCGATCTTGTCGTTGGCGAGTTGTTACTAGCGCGGCATTGAGCTAAGGCGGGACAAATGCCAGGAGCCAGGTCGCCAATGCTTTCTCATGGAGCCTAACCTGACGTTTCTTCTAGTTGTTGCCAATGGAGCTGACTCCTGGATTGGACAGACTGGCTCCAGATATCAATATTAATTCGTCCACCCCCTGTGCTAAGGGTTGTGGCCAGTTCACACCACCACCATCATGCATGTAGCATGTGTGTGGTGTGAAAATGCAATACTGTACATTGACTGTGTTGCTAAAATGCCATGTACGTCTATGTAATTCTATGCATGGCAATGCGTTACACTGTGTCAGAACTCTCTGTACAAAAATGCAACATGTTGAACACCAATGCAGCATCATAGGACTGCGTCGGGCTATACTGCGCAACACGGCTGGCGTCTGTATGCCATACTCGGGCTCCTAGTTAGCCACGGCCTTGCTTTGATGTGACTCTGACTTGCTTTTGTTTGCATTCACCTTGAGTTGCAGAGGGGTGATGAAAAGCAGTTCAGACGCAACACAATAGGACTTTCTACGTGTACCAAATGCAAAGCAAACGAAGCAATAAATAGAAGTAAGACTCTAAATCACACATTGCTTTCCAAAACGGATATGGAAAAATAATTGCCTGTATACTTGCGTGTACATACACACACACACACACACACACAAACTGTCACAGGTCGGCTCAGTAGATCGGGAGGTGAGCGAACACATACCGGCGTGCGCCCACCTCTCGATCCTGTCACGGCTCTCTGCCATGACGGGGGAGGGGCTGGATTCCCCCCTCCCAGCTCCGACCCAGTGCTAACTGGCGGAACGGGAGGGGGCGGGTACAGCTGGCTCTTCCTCTAGATAGGCAGAGTCAGCTGTCACTCACGCAGCTGGGCGGATCCCGACGTCCAGGTTGGGATCCGCTGCGGCGTCTCAGTATACCGCGAGCTGTGGCTTGCGGTATACTGAGCCTAGGGTGACGGGAGGACGCTAGTTTGTGTCCCCCCGTTACCCTAAGGAGAACTATGGGGAAAAGCCCTGACCCCATAGTTCTCCTTTAATGTATCACGGCTACACCAGGCGCAGTGTGGCACGGGGCCCACAGCAGAACCCGATTGTCAGTACTTCTGCCTGTGGTTGAACAGAAACTAGGGAGCGCAAGCGTTCAGTAAAGGAATTTCAGCGAGTAACTACATCTCAAACACTGTCTTTTGCTCATTACAGGGGCATTCACAGCACAATTGGGAAAAGCGCAAGTCAGCGGATGGTCCGTTGACTTGCCATTGTACCTTCCGACTTCCTTCCGATGCGTTGCGATATGTTTTTCAACAGAAAACGGAAGGGCACCGAAAAATGAATGGGTGTGAATGGGGTTTGTTCACACTGGATACATTGCGCTGAAAAAGTAGTGCACGCTTTTTTTTTTTTTATAGCGCAATGCAACGGGACGGAGCCGTGTGAACTAGCCGCATTTATACCCGTTCATTTTTCGGTAAACTTCCGTTAGCATCTGTTTAAAAATGGATCGTGATGCAACAAATTCGGTGTGAATGGGCCGTAAAGCGCACCGAACTCTCCCACTAAGCACAACGCCGTTGTGAAAAGCCTCTGATGGAAGAAACCATCCCCAGCCTCTTAGACTGCATATTGGTTCTGCGACATTGCCCCGGAACTAGCATGTAGCACGTCATGTGCAATGACTGCTTTCATCAGAGCTTTTTCACACAGGGCTTCTTCTGACTTGCAGGTTGTCTCTGCTGACTTGTAAACCGGACTGAGCTGCTCCTAAGATCCACATCCAGTCGTGCATCCTTGCTCATTGCTTGCTCAGCCATAGATTTAGCGGTTGCACAAATGGCTGAAAAATCTTAATGTATAAAATGCGAATAGGACTTTGTATTAGAAATCTGGATGGGTCGTATCGTCTTCCTTGTCGCTGCAGAGTATTGTGTGTGACAGATGTAGAAGGAGCAAGTCAGCAGCAGGAAATGATTTCAGAATCTCAATAGCTATGCAGGGCATGTACCTCTGGCGTGTCCCTACTGGCAGTATGGATTATATGTGCGATCTCATGCATAGAGCGTGTATTAGGTTGACTTTGTAGTATCCGTGGGATTTCATCTGGCTCACGTTATGACTCACAATGTGTCACATGTGAGACTTGCCATATAATGAGCTGTATGTGTCGCAGCGTTTCTCAGCCCCGTCATGTCTTGTACCCCTTTGTGATGATCAGAGTTTACCAAGTTCTCAATGACATTTCTCAGTTGAATGTGAAGTATTTCCCATAATCTGGTCATTTCCAGGATGTCTGAATGGAGAGTTTTCCAAGTGACCATTCAAATGTCATATTCTAAATACCAGTGCTTCAGATTGCTGGCTTCTGTAACCAATTGAGAGATTCATCAGGGACTTAAAGGTGAACTCCGGCCTTCCCTTCAGTCTTGCACAGTTGTACCGGCTCCTCACTTGGACTGAAATGGCTTCCTCTGATTTCACTGCACACTGTGAGCTTCTCACAATGTGCATTTGAAGCTGCAGCAAGTCACATAGAGCCCGCCTCATTTCCTATGTCCCACATCATCTAGTTCTTTCCTCCCCAGCCTGACTGTCCCTGGCCCTCCCCACTGATGTATTGGTTTCAGTTGGTTCTGAATCACAGCTTCTAAGGGCAGTCTGCATGCAAATGTAGTCTGTCTAGGAATGTCCATTCCTCCAGGCTGGTACCCACCCATGCTATTGTTTTGATATCTGCATAAAGCCTCCCTTAAAACCTCCATCAGTTTATGTTTTGCTCTCGGTGTCCTGCTGGGGAGATCTCCCTTCACTTCCTCTCCTGGAGATGCCACAGGAAGTAAAAGAAAATCTCTACCAAGTGAGGGGAATTTTCCTCATAGGCCATTGTCACTGAGACAAATATCTCCATTGGAAGTAGGGCTGCAACTAATGATGATTTTCATCATCGATTAGTTGGCCGATTGTTTTTCCGATTAATCGGATACAAAAAATTTAAACACCATCTTTAATTCAAAATGAAATACACAAATGCAGTGATAAAAACATAAGTTTTACTTCTGAATAAAAATGCGTGCACAATTTATTGCAAATGCACTGCAGTGGAACACGTGGAATTGGGGTACCCTGCATTCCAGTGCGGGCGATCACACTGCGTGTGGGTGGAGCGTTTGGGGAGCCATGGAAATGAATGGCGCCGCAACGTACCTCCTGCAGCAGAATTTGTCAGGCCGAAACCCGAAAAGGACTTTTTCCTCGACATGGAGACTGAGCGCTCGCCCAGCATCGCAGGAGCGAGCGAGCGTGCTTCCAGGTTCAAAAGGCATGAGCAGTGCACGCTCTTTTCCTGTATCCCAGCCAACGTTGAGCTCAGCCGCTGCTGGTGTAGGGGGAGAGAAAAGCATGTGCTGCTCATGTGCAGCTTATGAACCATGACCGAAAATAATCTCTTCTGAGCTTTCTTTCTTCCAGGATGGCCTCCTAGAAGAAAGAAGAGACTCTCAGGTGTCAGGATAACCCCATTGCAACTATTATGTTGTTATACAGCCTCCGGGGCTGTGTCGGAACATTTCCACACAGGCCCAGACCATTATGCCGGTTGGCATGGGCAGCGGGCGAGGGTCGTCATTACAAACATGTACTGCAGGGACCAGGTGTGGGGTTAGGGCGTTGTTTGGGATCAGGGGTGAGGAGGGTGTTGTGAGTTCACTTTTTCATTTTTGTTGTGACCCTTTAAATATTCCTGTTATGGACATTCCTAAAACATTGCATTTGTCTATGGCCTTGGTTCTCAACTGGTGGGTCGTGACCCAAAAGTGGGTCGCGACCCCGTTTTGAGTGGGTCCCCGCAAGCCTTCCACTTTTTTAGGTGAGAGACTCCTCAGCCTCCCCCGAGTGCAGCACTGTCTGTTAGGTACACTGACAAAAGCGCCTGCCACCCACAGTTCGTACGTCCCCACACCGGAACGCGTGGTACCCTAATGCCGAGCGTTCTATTGCAGAGCAACTTGGTTTGCAACTTAACGACCAAGGACAAATATGGGTCCTGAGGTCACACAGGTTGAGAACCACTGGTCTATGGTACATGTGAAATTATTGCTGAATGTTTGTGCAGATGAAGATAAAAAAAGTTAAAAAAATAGGTCACCAGCACTCCAAAAAGTTAAAATGAATAAGTCCTTTTTATTGGACAATTGTGTCATGACAATCAAAAAGAGCCGACGTTTCGGGGCCACGCAGGGTCCCTTCTTCACATCTCTTGCCTTGAAGAAGGGACCCTGCGTGGCCCCGAAACGTCGGCTCTTTTTGATTGTCATGACACAATTGTCCAATAAAAAGGACTTATTCATTTTAACTTTTTGGAGTGCTGGTGACCTATTTTTTTAACTTTGTGTTTTGCACGGTGCCATCCGTGTTAGTTACTGCAAGCACCACTTTTGTTTATTGGCCGGGACTGCTGAAAGGTGTGCGGAGAGCACCCCCACCATGTGCAGATGAAGAAATATTTCACGCGACAATACCACATCATATACTCGGCTACAGGATGTGAAGGATTTTTCTGGTTGGTCTGTCCTAGTTGAAAGTACTTTGTGACCAGAAGGTTCCTCTAAGAACATAGAAGAATAACCTTGTGTTCATCAGTCACGTGATTTATACGTGTGCCTGGCAAGGAAGGGGCAGGAAGGTAACTTGTTTGTCATGTCTGTAGGAAGACGGTGTACTTGTCTGAATGCACTTTATAGAGGTGATGTGCTAGGAACATGGACAGCTGAGTATACAGCTGGCCATACACTGCTCGAAGGACTTGGCCAAATTCGAGCAATGTTTGGCCCCGTTGGCACCCCTCCATTCGAATGGACGGGTACCAATAAAAGCCTGTAAATTTTTGGACGAACGCTGACTTCAATCAATCAGCTGCAGTCACTGATTGAGTATTCTGACAATGGCAGAGGAGGGATTCCCCCATCCAGTGGCAGAGGAGGGATCCCCCCATCCAGTGGCAGAGGAGGGATCCCCCCATCCAGTGGCAGAGGAGGGATTCCCCCACCCTGTGGCAGAGGAGGGATTCCCCCACCCTGTGGCAGAGGAGGGATTCCCCCATCCCCACTGCTAAGCATGGACTGGGCAATTGGGCATGACGTCATTCAAAGGACAACCTTATTATATTCCCTATATTCTCCACGTTCTATCTCGTACCTTTTTTGTTATCTTTGTTTTCACCCATTATAGTACACCAAGGGGATTTATTTTAAGCCCCCAACACCCTAATATGTATATCAAGGATCAGCTCAGCCAACATCTACCCTGTACACTCCCACTGTTGAACAGCACAGGATGGGCTTTGTTCCCCTTTTGTCTCGAGTCTTGTTTCCTAGAGCAGTTGCTACAAATCCAACTTAAAATGTGTCTTGGACAATGTCTACTGGAGAAAACCTTCTTTCTTTAGTGTCTACTATCAATGTACAACTGTAGGTCTGGATTCTAGGCCTATAAGCCAAATATTTGGAAAAAAACTCCCAAAAAACGCACATCAGGATGTTGGGTAACATTTGAATTTGTCCACAGCCAACTGTACTCCCCTATACAGCAGCACTCTAGGACGGAGGGGGAGTTGGACCACACTGGGAGCTAATGACCCTCTGCTGCCTTGCACATGTGCTCACAGCACACAGGCTGAGAAAGCAATGGAGGTTAGAACAACATTTGGCTTTTCTGTCTGGCAAGGGTAGCTGGGTCACATGTCCTAGGTTAATTATGGTAAACATTAACTCCACTGCCCCTGATATAAAAGGGGGTTCTAGGTAGGATTTTCAAGCAATTAAGTAAAAACATAAGGAGCAATGTTATGCTGTGTGTATGGGGAAAATGTAACAAATATAAATTGGGTATTATCCCATTGTGGCTACAAAAATGGAAATACACTTTAAAGATTTTGGCCTGTACTAGGGATGCAGCGATACTGATATTAGTATGGGTGCCGATACCAAGTATTTGGAGGAGTACTCGCTCAAATGTTCTGATACTTACCCCTGATACCGGAACTCCGGGTCAGTGGGAGACTTCCTCTGACCGGTAATGCCGTGAGGAAACATGGGTAATGACCCGCCTTCTGGCTTCCTGATTGCCTGGGAAGCTGGCTTCCCGGCCAATCAGCATTGAGCCAGCCAAACACCGGGAAGCTGGCTTAATGCTGATTGCCTGCGAAGCCAGTTCCATGCTGTTTGGCCGGGAAGCCGGCTCCCCAGCCAATCGGGAAGATTACCCGCCGCCCAGCTTCCTGATTGCCTGGGAAACCGGCTCTATGCTAGCGGATGTATCGGTACTTTGTATTGGCGAGTAACGAAAGAGAAATATCCGTACTCGATACAGAAAAACTGGTATCAGTACATCCTTAGCCTGTACCCATATTTTCTTTTTGTTTGCAATGGTTATAATGAAGTTAAGTGTAAAAGAGGCCCCTCTCTCATACACACAATGGCCCTAATGTAGATCGGGGGAGGCAACCTTTGCATTCCAGCTGTTATGGAACTACAAGTCCCATGAGACATTGCAAGACTCTGACAGCCACAGGCATGACTCCCAAAGGCAGAGGCATGATAGGATTTGTAGTTTGACCACAGCTGGAGTGCCGAGGTTGCTTACCCCTGTTTTGGCCAGTTAAACCGTTCCCACCTACAGTATGTACTTCACCATTGTATATATTGAGTAACACGCAGCCAATAAATTGCAGTAGCCGTGTTGTTTCTTCCTAGACATTCTCAACCTTCTTTGAGTTCTTTGCATTTTTTGTTTGTTTTGCCCTCCTTCCTTCCTACTGTCGGCTCCATCCTTTTTTTTTAATTTATTTTTTGCTCTAGGGCTTCTACTGCATTGGCCAGAGACGTCATTTTCAAGTAAAAAAGTAAACGCTCAAACTTTAAAACTGAGTCAAATGAGTGTGTAACGCATGCAGGCCAGTGGAAGGAAACACTCCCTTTAAGAAGCCGTGTTTTAGCGGGGGATGCTTTGAGGATTTTTTAGGGTTTAAAGTGGAAATTTGGCTACTTTTTGTAGGAATAATCCGTTCCTGGATTATGGAGTTTGCATAGCAAGGTTGTTTTTGGATAAGTGCTGGACTGCTCTGAAATGAACCTGTCACAAACCTGGGCTGTTCAAACCGAGTATATGTATGCATAAGTAGAGGTACCAGTAACAGCACATCAAAACATCAAACTAGATCCAGAAATCATGGCCATCAAAGCTCTTTGCAGATATTGCTTTCAAGTTTATGGAAACTCTTCTTCTCTTATATGCTCCCTTTATAGCCTAAGTATACCATTAAAAGGGGGGGCGGAGACAAGGCCAGTCACCCTGCACAAGGAGAGAGCAGCAGTGAGCAGTCTTTATTACAGGAGGGGGCGGAGACAAGACCATTCACCCTCCACAAGGAGAGAGCAGCAGTGAGCGGCCTTTATTACAGGAAGGGGCGGAGTTGAGACCAGTCGCCCTGTACAAGGAGAAAGCTCAGCAGTGACTGGTCTTTATTACATGAGGGGGCGGAGACAAGACCAGTCACCCTGCACAAGGAGAGAGCACAGCAGTGACCGGTCTTTATTACAGGAGGGGGCAGAGACCAGTCAACGTGCACAAGGAGAGAGAGGGCGTTTCTGTCTGGGAAGCCCACCCATGAACAGTAAATCTGGCCAGACTCTACAATGTCCTTTAGATTTAACAGCAACTATGTTAGGGGAGGACCTGGTAAATAACGCATTCAATGTATATGCAGGTCATCCCTCATACTGCATAGTTCTTTGTAAATCCAAAAAGCATTGAAAACTTGAAGCCCAACTCTGGGCAACCTGTAACCCCCTTACACCCCCTCGAACCCATTCACCTGTTTTTCTTTTCTTACCCTGTAAAGAAAGTTATTCTCACCTATGTTAGCTGTGCGGGTTCCTCGCTGGCAGCAGAGAAAGCTGTACCCGGGGACCTGCAGTACAAGAACCTCCATGCTTTATTCATTCTGTGGATCTTTGCTTCCTCCACTTCTGCTGCTTCTTGATCTTTCCCTCACTAGTTAATAAAATGACAATCATCAGGGAGTCTGCTCTGACACGAAGAATCAAAGCCCGGCTCCTCCACCCAGATGGCCACCTCCATATAGTGTGGAACAAGGAGTGGCAAGTCAGTCAGTGGGAAAGGGAACAGCCTCAGGGAGCCTATAGGTAAAATTGGTGATTAGTCTCGTGTCCTCTACCTGCCTTTTTCCTTAGTATAGGTCAGTGATGGCGAACCTTGGCACTCCAGCTGTTTTGGAACTACAAGTCCCATGAGGCATTGCAAGGCTCTGACAGCCACAGACATAACTCCCAGAGGCAGATGCATCTTGGGATTTGTAGTTTTGGCACAGCTGGAGTGCCAAGGTTCGCCACCACTGGTATAGGTCATCTTAAGGGCTCGTTCACACCATATCCAGTGCATTCCCGCACAGTTCCATGCCCGGAACGCACTGTTTTGCATAAAGCAAGCCTCCCGCGTTATGGGGCTTGAGGGCTCGTGGTGCCATTTATGTCAATGGCACTGCAGTCATACCACCTGCTCGTCGTGCGATCTCCCACATGGGAGAAGTACCACGCGGGAGGCTTGCTTTACACGATCCAGTGCATTCCCGCACAGTTCCGTGCCCAGAACGCGCTGTATCACATAAAGCAAGCCTCCCACAGTTCCGTGCCCGGAACGCGCTGTATCACATAAAGCAAGCCTCCCACAGTTCCGTGCCCGGAACGCGCTGTATCACATAAAGCAAGCCTCCCACGTTGTGGGGCGGGAGGGGGACTTGTGGTTCCATTCATGCCAATGGCACCGCAGACACACCACCTGCTCGCAGTGCGATCTCCCACACCAGAACGCAGGGTATTGCTGTACCACATGGGAGGCTTGCTTTAATGCGATCCAGTGCGTTCCGGGCAAGGAACTGGGCCGGAAACGCACTGGATATGGTGTGAATGGGCCCTTAATACATTCTTAGCCTCCGTTGTCCTTTTCTGGAATTAATACTTGCAGTTTTTTTAGGCTAAACGTATTCAGCTTTACATGTGGGTGTTTTCACAGCTCCAAAACCAGTATGCAAGATACATCAGAAAATGTATCCCATGGATACCCCAAGGCAAGGGTGGGCAGACAACTCCGCCGAGCACTCGTGGCATCTTTGCTTTCCCTCTTTCTTAGTCAGAGCCTTTCACTCTGCTCAGACTGGCTCACAGCAGTAGTCGGCCTGTATGGCGGATTGTTCACAGCAGCCGTTCAGGGGAGATGCTGACCATGGTTCCTGATATACAGAGAGCCATGATAAATCATTGTGAATAGAGTTACAAACTTGTTAGAAGTCACAGCAAAAATGACTTTCAGGTAAAGGGGAACTGTACTCGTCTAGAGGCCTTCATGAGTAGGTCTCACCCTTAAAAATATACCTGGCCATACACCTATAGATTATCTGCAGATTTTCTATGGTCAGATGGAAAAAGAGCGACAGATTCCTCCATCTACGCTAAACTGTGTGGATGGAGGAATCTCCCGCTGGGCCAAGCTTCAGTATCTTGCTAGTCAGCCCCGCTGGCTCTCAAAACACCTGAACAATGCCGGCATCCAATCAGATTGTTCCGGTGTTTTGGCACCGATGATCGGGAAATCAGTGGATGGACGGCCTGTTTCTGCTCACTTCCTGATCAATAGAGCCGATCTGTGACAGTTTCATTGTCACACGCCGGCTCTAACTACGAGGATGAGTGGAAATCACTCATCTCATAGTTCTCCTTTAAGTCATCTGATTCACAACACTCTCCCCGGTCCCCTCTATACTTGCTTATAATGATGCCCATTGCCCATACTAGTTCTATATAATGACAATTGAACCGTTTACTACCCAACACAGGAGGCTGTATAGACACATGATGCTTGGCGAGTGATCAATGGTAAGTCCAGCCACACAACTGCACTGACCAATGAGAATCTCTTCTGAGCCTTCCTGAAATAAAGAAGAGAATCTCATTGGACGGCATGGTCATGTGACCGTTCAGTGCTCCCCACTGTAAGCATTAACTTCTCAAGTATCGGAACCATTATATGGGCTGGGCTGTGCAATGCACAATGGACATTATTATAGATAAGTGCAGCAGGGAACTGGGGTTGGAGGGGGTGGGGGTGGACGATGTTGTGATTTAGTTCACCTTTTTAATTATTTTCTGGAAAGGTAAGCTAACCCTTTAATTTAAAACTAACGTACTATAAGTAGAATTGTCATTGAGGGTGGGTTCACACCATTTTCCGGACCAGATCTGGAACGTAGTGCATTGCGTTTTTACCACGATTTTACCATGTTATGGAATTTTATTTTGGCTTAAAAAGATCTTAAAGGTGTGTTCTATGCGTTTCTATGTGTTCTTGTGCATTCCAGACCAGACAAAATGAGACATGCAGTATTTTTCTGGTCTGGTCTGGAACGGACTGCGCTGGTGGGAACAGAGGCCAGAAATAGCATAGGGATGCATTTTAAGTCTGGAAACAATTTGGGCTGGAGGTAATCTGGATGTGGTGTGAATGGGCCCTTA
Source organism: Nanorana parkeri (assembly GCF_000935625.1). Lineage (NCBI taxonomy): Eukaryota > Metazoa > Chordata > Amphibia > Anura > Dicroglossidae > Nanorana > Nanorana parkeri. The sequence continues at coordinate 89,302 of NW_017307196.1, forward strand.
GGCCTCATTCACACACAACGCAAGAGCAAAATTGTATATTGGGTATGTATGTGCGTATTTATATGCGTATATGCGTGCACTATATGCAATCCCAGAATGCATCACTCGTAATGGAATTTTTAATGTGTTGTACGCATGTATATGCGCGTAAACACGCGTACGTGCGCGTAAATATGCAGCAATACGCTGCCCGGACGCATCTCTGTTCCATTCTGTTTTTGCGCATATATACGCTACGCAAATATATGGCTCCATACGCGGCTATGTGTATGGAGCCATTTATTTGCATGTGTTGCATATGGTACAATACGCACGTACGCGCGGCAGTGTGAATGAGGCCTTAAAGTAATTTGGTATTTTATGCGTCTGTAGTTCAACTTTAACACAGTTATTCTTTTTGCACGCAGGCCTCTATGGAAGGATTCAAGCAGTAAACTAGATTGCTGTCAGTTGATGTAGCTGATCGTTGCATCAAACCTTTCCTAATTCCATAAACGCTCATGTAATCCCGCCTCTTCCTCTTTTAAGGTGTTTAATAATTAGATTGTCTCTCTTGCGGCGTGTTGTGTACGTCGCAGCTTGTGGAGTTTTACGTTTGCATTTCCATTAAGATTTACTTCCTTTGCCGAGTGATAAAACCTAATTAAGTGGAAGACATGGCGCTCGTCCTAATGACCCTCATTTATCTGTCATTGTGCGAGACGACATGCTTCGTCTGATGGACCTCGGTAATAGAATTCACTCACATTGCTGTAGCTCTTCCCCCGGGAATAAGAAATAAAAACTTGAGCGTTTTTAAGGGAGTTGCATTGTGAGTCTGGTTTTAGGAGCTCAGCATAGCCCACAGGTATTGCACAAACTGGTAGATAAAGTTACATAACCCTTCATGTCTATGGGGGAAGGTGGCTGATTTGTTTGCTATTGCGTTTTTACAGCTTTTGGGCAGAATGCCATAATACCAGCAACGTGTAGCGGCATGGTTTTTGTTATTTTTATTAATACATTCTTTCTTTTTGATTAATTTTGCATAGAACGGGTTTTTTTATTTGTACTATGGATTAGTTGAGCTCTTAGGCTAACATATAGGTACTTTGGTAATATACATTTATGTATTTCAACTGTTAAATTGTTCTTCTCATTCGGCCAGGTTTGTGATCCATGTACCCCTGTTAGACTGCACAGGGATGAGGTGGGTTGTAGTGGCTGCTGGCTACTCCACAGTTGTATTGTAGTCCGCTAGCTATGGGACCTTGTTCTATCCTGTGTTCTGCTTGGACAATGAAGGAACAGCAGCAGAATGATAAGATCATCCTTCCCTTATGTTCCCCCTCCTGTAAGCATATTTATTGGGTATGAAGCAGAAGAACACTGCCCCCCCAAAAAACAAAACCCTTATTTATTTTTAATTACAG
>NW_017307196.1:96238-98868 GCF_000935625.1 Nanorana parkeri
CCCCCCCCCCAACTCTATTCTCATTTAGGTGGAAATTAGGTTGCCTTTGCTACAGCAGCCTTCAGGGATTTCTATGTTAGACATCCCAGGAGACATCAACTTCTACACTGCTGGTGGAGCATCATCGGGTGCCTGCTTAGAAAACCCAAAAGAGACAGCTGGCTCTGGGTAGCAGGACCCAGCGTGCGGCAGGGTATCGGCAGATCACAGCCGGCTTCGCTGGTCACGCGAGTAAGTTAAAGTGACATTAAAGCCTAAAATGCCCCCCTCATGCTGGTGTAACAACTTACCTTAAATGATGCCTCTTGATCCGATCATCTTCTTTCCTGTAGTTTTTTTAGGAGACCCTCCAGCGCTGGTGCCGGTCTTTGATCCCGCACTGACTCTTGTCTCTTCCTGTCACTTCCTGTCCCACGGAGTCTGTGTGGGTGCACGCTGCCTCCATTGACTTACCTTGTCTCTCTAACAAATTTTGTGACACATTTTAGTCCTTGACGATCCTGAATAGCTACCTTGGTGGCCATTGAGGTAACCACAACTCCCATCTCTGTTGTCAGATGTGCCCCTTTTGTTTTAGAAATGTGTGTAGGGATAACTTACATGAGTCTGAATGTCTATGGTGGAGTAGAATCTCTGCAGCGTCTATGGTGGAGTAGAATCTCTGCAGCGTCTATGGTGGAGTAGAATCTCTGCAAGAAAATAAAATATTGAAAAAATAAAAAACATTTTCAGTTTCGGCCTAACATTTTTTTTTATTTCGGTTTCGTTTCGGTTTTAAAATTTCCATTTCGGTGCACCTCTATCTCTAACGTCTATGGTGGAGTAGAATCTCGAACGTCTATGGTGGAGTAGAATCTCTCTGGAGCCGCCTACTGGTGGGTACAATATGATCGCCACTTGTCAAGCTGTCTGTTGTTCTCTGCAAAGCTCTCCCTAAACTTAACAAGGTTCTATCACCGGAGAGGGAGAGGCTGATGGGAACTTACTGGGACGCAATAGCGTGTTCCTCTCTGACTACTTTCCCCCCACATCATGTAACATGTGGCCAGACCCATGTTCAGAAAGCCTCAGACATATGATTATCACCAGATTGGCCAACAATCATCTCGCCTAGACTCTGTTCCATATTGTTAGTTATTCTAGAGTTTCACTTTAAAGCTTTCTTTCCATCGGAGTAGCTGCAGCTCTTAAAGGAAGTTTTTTGTTCCAGCCTCTGACTTCTTTAAGGATCGCAGTTCCTGCTCATTTCCTCTCTAGAACTCTAAAGACAGCTGGTGGAATTTATTTCCTCAATCGTCCCTACAGGCCGGTGCCCTGGAAGCTGCAGAGAAATATCCAGAAGTGAATATATTGTGTGCCGTTTGGTAGAATCACTGTGTTTTTACTCGCTGTACTTTTTTCTTTTTCAAAGTTTCCCTTCCCTTTATAGGAAATTGTAGACCGCAATAAATACCAACCGTACGGTGTTATAAAATCAGGTGCGGCCTTCAGTTATCTTTTCATTGTGAGCAGCAACAGAACCTACGCTGAAGATTACAACTCGATCGGTTCCCCATAGAGATGATCTACATTAGGGGTGACAACCTCAGCACCCCAGTTGTGGTGAAATGACAAATCTCATCATGCCTCTGCCTATGGGGGTCATGCCTGTGGCTGTCAGTCTTGCAATGCCTCGTGGGACTTGTAGCGCCACAAAAGTGGAGGTTGCTACCCCTGTTCTACATTAAAGGAGAACTATGAGGTGAGTGATTTTCACTCACCTCATAGTTTTAGCCGACCTGTGACAATGAGTCTGTCACAGGTCGGCTCTGTAGATCGGGAAGTGAGCGAACACATACCGTCGCTCGCTCACCTCTCGATCCCGTCACTGCAGAGAGCCGTGACAGGGGAGGGACTGGATTCCCCGCTCCCCTGTCCTATCCTTCAGCGCTGACTGGCGGAACGGACGGGGGAGGGGGCGGGTACAGCTGGCTCTGCCTCTAGATAGGCAGAGCCAGCTGTCACTCACGCAGCTGGGTGGATCCAGACATAATTGTCAGGATCCGTTTCAGCTGCGGCGTCTCAGTATAAAGCACGCGGTATACTGAGCTTTGAGTGACGGGAGGACGCTAGTTTGCGTCCTCCCGTTACCCTTAGGAGAACTATGGGGAAAAGCCCTAACCCCCATAGTTCTCCTTTTAAAGAGGAACTTTACCCATATCTTGAAATGACAACAAAAACACCTTTTAGGAATGTTTAGTAATGGCAATTATTTATAGATAATTTCCAGCTTTCTTCTCGCAGTGGCCATTTTGACTAAGGGCAGGTTACTAGATCTCCCTTTACTTCCTGGAACTCTGGCACATGTGACTAAGACGTGACCATGCACATCATCTCAGGGGAGGAAAAATGCCTTTCCCTGAGATCTCATGAGATTACAGATGAGATTTCCCAGCAATGCTCTGCTGATGTAACCTTCCCAGGATGCAATGCTTCAGCTAATATTACATCACTAATACCAAACAGGACCAGGAAGTGGAAAACAAGAAATTGGAAGTGGAATAAAAATATGTTTAACTAATGAATGTAAGATGATTTCATATCAGCATGCAGAGCTGTATGCTAATGTGGTTTTTAGTCAAAGGGGGGGG
>NW_017307196.1:99056-111391 GCF_000935625.1 Nanorana parkeri
TAGGACGGGGGGGGGGGGGGGGGGGGGTAGCTGTCCACTTTAATGCACTTTACATTGCAATTGCATACTTTTTTCATGCATTGTACTCTTTTTCAGAGTATTTTGCAGTCTTTTGTTCAAACCTGCTCCAAAGAAATAGCTAGGAATGTAAGGAATATTGAAAAAAAATTAATATTTTCGAGGAAGCTGCACGAATAGGGGATTCTGAAAAAATTGGGGGGGAGGAGTCCTCATGCAGCTTTTGTCTGGACGTTGCGATTTGTACGACGTTCTATTTCTCCGGAGTATATATTGTATGTTCTGACTTTATTATAGAAAGAAGAAGTCACTACAAAGCACATTTTAGGTGAGAGGTCACATCACGGAGCCATTACATTACAAAAAATTTTTTTTTTTAAACCCGAACCCTGACAACCATAAACCAGAGCCGGGTACAATAAAAGTTACTGATTAGGTAACATTCCCTGAAAAATGTAACATTGTAATATAGTAACACGCAGGCCGCCGTAAAGACAATCTTTCTCCAAACTCTTCACCTTATTGTGAATAACCCTGTACAAGTCTCTGGATTTCCTTTTTAAAGCAATTTTTAGCAGCCAGTAGCACGGTACGGTACAGCTGTATGAGTTAATGTGCTGTGTGCCTGCGCCGGTACAGCTGTATGGGTTAATGTGCTGCGTGCCTGTGCTGGTACAGCTGTATGGGTTAATGTGCTGTGTGCCTGCGCCGGTACAGCTGTATGGGTTAATGTGCTGTGTGCCTGCGCCGGTACAGCTGTATGGGTTAATGTGCTGTGTGCCTGCGCCGGTACAGCTGTATGGGTTAATGTGCTGTGTGCCTGTGCTGGTACAGCTGTATGGGTTAATGTGTTGCGTGCCAGCGCCGGCCTTGTAAGAGGAAGACCCGCTGGCCAATGAATACTTTCCCTGCACCGAATGCCTTCTAAAGAGCAAACGAAAAAAGCAGATGTGCGGAGTCCTGGAAGAGGCGCTCTGTTGCTGACATTTTTCTTGGCACGTCGATCCCACTTATTATTTTTGGCGTTGTCAAACAAGTTTGGTTTGATAATTACACAGGGGAGAACGAGCCATGCCCAGCCACCCTCCCTTTAACCCATTCACTTTCCGGCCTTCCACTGCGCGCACCGTGCCAGGGAAACTGCGGTCGGCTTCCGTCAGGCGTGTTTCAGTGTAGGTGAATCCCGGTTCTGGCCTCAGACGTCTTTTACTGCATTCCTGCACGCCGGGTAACCAACACTGCGAAGAAAAATATTCCATATCATTTAAAGGGCAACTGCAGCGAAATAGCTCAAGCACCCATGCAGGTTCCCATTTAGGTTGGTGCCCATATCCTTGCTATGCTGTATGGCTGCCTAGGGTAAGAAAGGGGAAGGCATTTTTTAGAGCCTGCTGTTAAATGGATACCGTGCCACTGCCCCGCCCCCTTGCCTGAAATATAAGCATGAATGGATCTAAGATTGAAGCGCCACATCGCAGGTTAATAGTCCAGGAAATTATTTTATGGTCAGATTATTATGACCACCTGACGTTTGTCCCCACATGCATGAGTACAACCCTTCAAGCTGGTGGGGTCAGTGTTATGGTTTGGAGTGATAATGGCACAGGATTTGCCAACAGCTGGTTGCAACCAATCTATCAATGGCATGGAAGGCCACACTTGAAAGACGCACATTTTGACTTGCGGACAGTGGATGAGCGCGCATGAAAAATATGCAACATGCATCTGCCGCACGTTGTCGGGCGCTTCCATTGAAGTCTATGAGGCAAAAACACACTGTTAACCGCCCAAAGAAGCTTGTGTACCTTTTTGGGCGTTTGGCGTTTTGCTGCTCAGCTTTCATTCCTGACGTGCTACAGCTCCGTTCAGCATGAAGGATGTCTTGTAACGTTCACAAGCATTGATTGACTCCCAAGTCTCTGCACCACAGCAGCTCATAACTCGTGAGCGAGCGCAAACAGCTGTATTGTGCGCGTCCTGGCGCTTTATTTACTTGGCAGGCGACTCCTTAATTACACACTTGTATAAGCCAGGGCAGACTGTGCCCTAATGGCCTACTTGGCTGCCAAGAATGATGGGAAAGTCAGGCTGCTGCTCACAGATTGTTTACCATGGTGTGCTTACGCAGTTAGGAAAAAGCTATTCACTACGAGCAGAGGAAAACCAGCAGCGTGCCTTTCCTTATTACAAATACCTTATGGGATAAAAAAAAGGCGCATCTGACATGCAGGCTGCACACAATGGTTTTACAATGTCGCTTGCAGTGAACGGTTAACTATTTATCTGGATTTAGATCAACATTAGGAAACTGGTCATCATAGTGTTCTATACAATACCTATCATTAACTGACCTAGGGGTCATTGATGCCCGAACATCCGTGTCCAGCGAGCTAGTGCTGGCCTTTTTTTTTAAGCAAAGCCATGTTATCACTATGATTGGCTGTCCTAGTGATCACATGATCAGAAACCATGCAAATTGGTTCCCAAACGCTGATCTGGCACAGAACAGGAAGCTGGCAGGAGTGCCAGCTGCTAGTTCTGCTTGCGACAATGTTATATATAGTAATTACGGTTGGGAAGGGGTTAAAGGCCCAATTAAACCTACGCGTGCAGTTACATCTGCTCACTGATTGTTAATGGGCCCTAAAAGCAGAACTCCGGGCAAAATCAAATCTTAACCCTTGCAGTGGGGCTACCCGCACATTGCAAGGTTTAGGTGCTCGTTTTGTGGAGCTAAAATAAAGTTACACTCATCCGAACCGCAATCCCAGCCGGCTCTTGCACCGCTCTCTTCAGCCTGTCTCCTGCTCCGCTCCACCGATGGAATGTCCCTCAGCGTCTTCATGTCCAATACACTGTATGGAATGTGATGATTTACGGGACCTTAGACTGCTGGAGCGGAGGGCAAGCGAGGCTGAAAGCACCGGTCTAAGAGCAAGCTGGGATTGTGGTTTGGGCAGATCAAATCTTAACCCTTACATTGGGACTACCCCCGCACTGCAAAAGTTAAGTGCTGTTATTTTAGCTCCCTACACAAAACGAGCACTTAACTTTTGCAGTGCAGGGGTAGTCCCATTGCAAGGGTTAAGATTTGATCTGCCTGGAGTTCTGCTTTTACCTAGGTTTGGTCAGGTGACCCCCCATTGAACTCAGTAGGGATGCGCGGCAAACGCTTGCAAACATGACCCATGTTCCCAGAATGCACAGGGTTTACCTACCGCCGGAGGAAGAAAGGGGGTGAAGAGGATATGTGGCATCGCTGGACCGGTCTGAAGACCTGGAAATGTAGAAAGTATAGAGATTTCTTTTTTTTCTTTTAATTGGCCGGGTTGGGATGGGCTTCAACCAATATCAATGAGGACGCTTCCTTGCCCTCAGCCTGACGGGTCAGTAAAGGAGCAGCATCACTCTGCTCTCCTCCTATCGGCAACTTCCTGTCAGCACATTTGGCTTGCTGCTTTTTTCTTCCAGTGGAAGCTTTGGGAACAAATATAACGCAGGTTCTATCGGTCTTTACAAAATACATTTAATGGCAACTTCATGAATACATGGAGATCAGCCACAGGTTTTCAGGCATTGGGGGATCTGAAGGGTTTAGTATTAGTTTAGAGCAGTATACCCTAGGCTCAGTATACCACGAGCTGTAGCTCACGGTATACTGAGACGCTGAAGCGGATCCCGACAATTATGCCGGGATCCGCCCAGCTGCGTGAGTGACAGCTGGCTCTGCCTATCTAGAGGCAGAGCCAGCTGTACCCGCCCGTTCCCCCGTCCGTTCCGCCAGTCAGCGCTGGCGGAGGGGGGAATCCAGCCCCTCCCCTGTCAGGTCAGAGAGCCGTGACAGGATCGAGAGGTGAGCGAACGCCGGGATGTGTTCGCTCACCTCCCGATCTACTAAGCCGACCTGTGACAGTCTCATTGTCACAGGTCGGCTAGAACTATGAGGTGAGTGAAAATCACTCACCTCATAGTTCTCCTTTTAAGTGTAGTGCTTTTGCTGTGGCGGCCTCCATATGGAAGGTTTGCCTTAAACAGGCTACAGCATTCACAGGCATGAAACGCGTCCCTGAGGGAGATTCCTCAAAGTCTGCGAATCTGAAAGCTTCTTGAATTTCACTTTTGACCTGAAGTAGAAGCCTCTGTTTTGAAGAAGCAGCACAGTTGGGACATGTCTTCCTGAGCTTTCATGCAAATCGCACACCTTTTGTTTACATGCGAGACTGAATGTTGGTTTGACTGTCTGAACTGCTTCGCGGAATGTGATTAAAGCTGCAGACGAGTGTTAAAGATCTCCTCTGCCGACGACTGATTACAGGAAAATTTTTTAATATACAGTATTTAACAGACCAATAGGGAGAAACTAAGACAAGCTTGTTATGTTTAAAGAGTGTGTGTGTGTGTGTGTGTGTGTGTGTGTGTGTGATGTACAAAACGCGCGACAGACGTGCATATGCAATAGACCTAAGGCCTCATTCACACTGCTAAGAGCCGGCCAGTACACATCTGTGCGGGATGGATCCTGTCTGCGTCAGAGCGTGGACACCCGCGCGGATGTGCAGTTCGGATGAGCATACGGCCACATACTCCCATAGAGAAGAACATATCACAACAGCACCTGTCCTTCCCGGGAGCAGCCCGATACCACCGTGCACGTATCTTTACGGGCCGGCTCTTAGTAGTGTAAATGAGGCCTTTACGGTTATGTCCAGTGGTCCTCGTCAGACAGGCCTTTGTAGCGCAGTATCAATGTGGAGGAGAGTAGGGACTTGGCAGGTTGTATAGATCTGCTCACAGTAAGCTGTTCTCTATATAATTAGTTCGGGGATTAAGTGGAAGCCTGTTTGAAATCTGCCTTGCACGCTCCAGCACTCCCCTACAAAACAATGATCACCTCAGTGTGACATTCGTCAGGTTCCGACTAGAGGCCGTCATTCAACTTGTGACCGAATGGGGCTTCCTACTTTTGCAGCCACATTGGGATAACATGCAGTATATTTGTTAGGCTGGCCATACACATACAGATTATCTGCAGATTTTCTATGATCAGATGGAAAAAGTGCAACAGATTCCTCCATCTACGCTAAACTGTGTGGAATCTCCCGCTGGGACAAGCTTCCGTATCTTGCTAGTCGGCCCCGCTGGCACTCAAAATACCTGAACAATCTGATTGGATGCAGGCACTGTTCAGGTATTTTGAGAGCCAGCGGGGCCGACTAGCAAGATACTGAAGCTTGGCCCAGCGGGAGATTCCTCCATGCACACAGTTTAGCGTAGATGGAGGAATCTGTCGCTCTTTTCCATCTGACCACAGAAAATCTGCAGATAATCTATAGGTGTATGGCCAGCTTTAGACGTTTTCATTCACATTACATAACATTTCTGCTCACCTTTTACTTGCTTAAAATTCTACTTTGCTTTCCCCTTCTATGTAATGTTAAAGTGGACCTTTACCCCCTTTCACTATAAATCCCATCAGCATGCATGCTGATTTGAAATCATCTTACATTCATTAAACATATTATTTTTCTTTTGCTTCAAATTTTTGTTTTTCCACTTCCTGGTCCTCTTGGGCGTTAGTGATATAGCCTGTGCCCAAGCATTGCATCCTGGGAGGGTTACATCAGCAGAGCATTGCTGGGAAATCTCATCTGTAATCTCAGGAGATCTCGGGGAGAGGCATTTTCCTTCCCCCGAGATGATGTGTATGGTCACATGTCCTAGTCACATGTGCCTGAGTTCCAGGAAGTAAAGGGGATGGATTAATCTGCCCTAAGTAAAAATGGCCGCTGTGGGAGGAAAAGAAAAATAAGAAATGCAAAGAATAAAAAGCCGGCAATTATCTAGAAGTGTGTGTTTGTAGATTGACGTTACTAAACGTTTCTAAAGTTGTGTTTGTGACAAAGATATGGGTAAAGTTCCTCTTTAAGGATGGGACTTTGGAATTAATCTCTGTGCTGTGCTGGCAGATCTCCATCATCGGTTGTAAATTAGATGGTGAGGACTGCTTGTCCTAACAAGGGGTTAACTGCCTCAAGGCTTGGGTGGTACATTGTTGGGTAATGTACTGTCCCTCTGTCTTTCCCCTATTTGCACTTTGAAATTGTTCAGAATAGCTTGCAAGCTGCCTTTAGAGTTTTATGTATAAGCCGGCTTCAAAGAAACAGGTGACAACGCCATACATGTCCCCCAGTTGTCACCTTGTTGTATGCGCTTCCATCGGAGACTGTAAGCAGCTGTGTTCGGCCATTGTTACCATCAGGAAGCCGGTCTGAAGCTGCTGTTCAGTATGCAGGAGGTAGCTGAGAAAAGCCGGAGGAGATCAGCTGCACATTGATTTCTAAAATACAGAACAGAAACGTTGCAGTTGGCACGGCATGCCTGTGCTGTTTGCAATCTAAGGGCTTCAGTTATAAAAGTTCTGCCCAACGATGCCGTTCGTATGAACATAGCTCCCCGTAGATGGCACCGATGAGTATAGGAAATTCTTGATGAACTGGACAAAATTGGCTCAGTTGGTGGCCTTGTCGACAGCCTTCCATCCAGCATCCATCGAGCAGAAAATCAAGGGAGCGGGTGAAAATGTTTTAGTGCCGGTTGCCATCACTGTTGGAGTATTCTGACAGTGGCACACCTCCTGGACAATGTAACATTATCATTACTTGCTGGAAGCAATGCATGATGGGATATGTAGTCTTGAGAAATGGAGATTGCATCATATCAAGCAGGAGGGAAAGAGACGCAAAGCACACTGGGAATCCAGCAAGTTGTGGAAAGTGATGGGCAGACGGAAGGCAGCGATCACTACAGTAAGCTTTGATCGCTTTATCATAAACAACTCTAGTATGTATTCCTATTACAACGTTGATGTTGTCACAAGGTATGCCAGGGGTAGGCCAAGAAGAATTATATGCCAGGGGTAGGCCGGGGAGGCTCATATGCCAGGGGTAGGCCGGGGAGGCTCGTATGCCAGGGGTAGGCCGGGGAGGCACCAGGACTAGGCCCGGGGAATGGTTATATGCCAGGACTAGGCCGGGGAATGGTTATATGCCAGGACTAGGCTGGGAAGGATTATATGCCAGGGAGGGTTATATGCTAGGGGTAGGCCGGGAAGGGTTATATGCCAGGGGTAGGCCGGGAAGGGTTATATGCCAGGGGTAGGCCGGGAAGGGTTATATGCCAGGGGTAGGCCGGGGAGGGTTATATGCCAGGGGTAGGCCGGGGAGGGTTATATGCCATGGGTAGGCAACCTTAGCACACCAGCTGTTGTGGAACTCCAAGTCCCATGAGGCATTGCAAGACTTTGGCAGCCACGGGTTGGTGTGCCAAGGTTGCCTACCCCTGATATTTGCTGTGACTTTAGAACTTTTTTTTTTTTTTGCGGTGCAGACATATACTGAAGTGTAGTTGTAGGGTATGTGCAATCTTTTGCCAGGTATGAGAGCCTGAGCTGTCCTGCTGGGGTTTCCCAGTCTTGGTCTGTAGGCTTTTTCAGGCATCCAATAAGTGTCTGTGTTGTGTTCCAGTAGCAGAGCTGACACGTACATCTGCGATCAGTTAAGAGGTCAGGAATCCGTGTTGTGTAATAGAATGCAGGCTGAGAGAGTTTAGAGTGTGTTTGTGTGTGTGTGTGTGTGTGTCTGTGACAGTCACTGTGTGTACAGAGATTATACTGGTACCCCGCTCTCTATTCCCGGACAAACACTCCACTTTCTGTCTCTCTGACAATAGGGCAGACTCTTCCCTGTACGTCTGTCATAGATACACAGACTGGTACTTCTGTCCGCTGGCTCCACTGGAAGCCACATGCGGGTTTATGTTCCTTTGTGTATAGGTAATGAAGGATTTGATGTCAGGGTAGTAAATTATGACCTGTCATCCATGCTTAAAGGAAACATGTCACACGCACAATGCAACACATTAAACATGTCTAAACAGACGCAGTTTAACGTGTTATACTCGCGTTGCAATGTCGTCTTATTTCGGTATCCACCCATTTGCATGTCTGCTTGAGGTGGCTGTCAGTCATGTGAGCTTGCTCCAATAGAATTCAGAATTTGGGAATAAAACATATTTTTGGGAAAAATAGTAATTACTAAAATAAGAACAAACAAACATATGTCTCATTTGCATTATCTAAAATACAAGAGTCATGTGTATTCCTTGAACCTTGGTGAGCTTTGTGTGTTTCTTCCAGATCTGTGCAGTAATCCAGTGTAAGACTTCCTGTAATAAAGACCGCTGCCTGCTGCTCTCTCTCCTTGTGCAGGGTGACTGGTCTTGTCTCTGCCCCTTCCTGTAATAAAGACCGCTCACTGCTGCTCTCTCTCCTTGTGCAGGGTGATTGGTCCTGTCTTCGCCCCCTCATGTAATAAAGACCGCTCACTGCAGCTCTCTCTCCTTGTGCAGGGTGACTGGTCTTGTCTCTGCCCCTTCCTGTAATAAAGACCGCTCACTGCTGCTCTCTCTCCTTGTGCAGGGTGATTGGTCCTGTCTCTGCCCCCTCCTGTAATACAGACCGGTCACTGCTGCTCTCTCTCTTTGTGCATATTGTCCACCTGAGTGATAGCGACTTCACTTACTGTTGCTTTGCCCATGACTCCCTGAGCAATTTTTACATTTCCCAATCACTCCTTGATGGGGCACCTTCCTTGCAGGTTGGCCTATGTATCTGGTCTGATTATGCGCCTATAAACTCAACTTTGGGTCCCGCACGTTCTTCTTCTAGACCATTTTTCTACAGATTAAACGATAATTTTCTCCTAGATACAATTTACAAATTTGCTATTTCTAAGCCGAGCTTAGAGAGTTTGCTGGGTTAAATATGTTGCTGGGTTCTTTATTTGTTTTAATCTGGATTCAGTATTTAAAAAAAAAAATGAGAGTTTTAATATTACTTTAAAGGAGAACTATGAGGTGAGTGCTTTAGGGGTGACAACCTCAGCACCCCAGTTGTGGTGAAATGACAAATCTCATCATGCCTCTGCCTATGGGGGTCATGCCTGTGGCTGTCAGTCTTGCAATGCCTCGTGGGACTTGTAGCGCCACAAAAGTGGAGGTTGCTACCCCTGTTTCTACATTAAAGGAGAACTATGAGGTGAGTGCTTTTCACTCCTGTGACAATGAGACTGTCACAGGTCGGCTTAGTAGATCGGGAGGTGAGCGAACACATACCGGCGTTCGCTCCCCTCTCGATCCTGTCACAGCTCTCTGCCGTGACAGGGGAGGGGCTGGATTCCCCCCTCCCCGCTCCGATCTGCCAGCGCTGACGGGCGGAACGGATGGGGAGGGGGCGGGTACAGCTGGCTCTGCCTCTAGATAGACAGAGCCAGCTGTCAGTCACACAGCTGGGCGGATCCCGGCATAATTGTCGGGATCCGCTTCAGCTGCGGCGTCTCAGTATACCGCGAGCTGTGGCTCGCGGTATACTGAGCCTAGGGTAATGGGAGGACACTAGTTTGTGTCCTCCCGTTACCCTAAGGAGAACTATGGGGAAAAGACTTAACCGCAGCCCCCGCTGCACAGCAGCACATACTCATATACCGGCTTTGCTTCCCTGCCTTCCATTGGCTAAATGATTAAAAAAAAAAAGTTGAACTTCCCGGTAAAAATGAGAATGTTTCACAGGAAGCTGGCACGGTGCGCCTACACACAGCTGTTCTAAACATAAGGAATTATTTAAAAACAAAATATGTTTTTGTTTCTCTGAAATATTTATCCTGGACCCGATCCAACTTGGATTTATTTTTCTTTAACCGCGAATGTATTTCAGTTTTATCAGGCTGTGATCATGTCATTTTATTGTCAGTCGCATTGTGGAAGGCGCCTATAAAGGTACAGACCTCTGAAGTGTTCACATTGATGCTCTGTTTAATGTATTACTGGTACAGACCATGAAATTGATGTGCCCACTTTAAAGTGGAACTCCAGGCAAACAGCTAAATAGTTGGAAAGGAACTTAAAGCGGACCTTTACCCAGATCTTTACAATAACATCAAGCACACCTTTAGAAATGTTTAGTAATGACAATCTACAAACACATCTATACTATTGCCGGATCTGTATTCTTTGCATTCCTTATTTCTCTTTTCTTCCCCAGTCTTCTGACAGTTGTCATGGGCAGATTACTAGCTCTCATTTTACTTCCTGCATTTCTGGCACATGTGACTAGGACATGTGACCAAGCACATCATCTCAGGGGTAGGAAAATGCCTTTCCCTGAGATCTCCTGAGATTACAGATGTGATTTCCCAGCAATGCTCTGCTGATGGCAAGGCAATCCCAGTGTACATTGCTTTGCCAAACTGAAGTCATTTTGCCCTTTCAAAGCAGGAAGTGAATGCTCTGCAAGTGTCAGTATTTCACAATCACAGCATTTTACACCTGACACGGCTGTTATTATTAATCATCATATATAGGGGGTTGGATTGGTAGAATTTGATTCATGAATGTAAAGGTCCGCTTTAATTCTACACCTTCCACCCCACCCGGTGTCCTCTTGCCCACCTTACCGGTGTCATAGTAACCCGAGCAGTGAATCAAGCGTTGCTCGGTTAGGATTCGCCCTTCAGGTGATGCTCACTGGGTCCAGCGCCACCATCTTTTTCTCTGAAGTTATCAGGAGCTAGCTGTCTCTTCTGGGTTTAGGCAGCCTGGCCTCCTGATGACATGCGCCAGATCTGCCCTCCTCCAGTGCCTTGTCCATCCTTCTCATGTACCGTATAGAACAGGGGTCTCAAACCTCCGGCTGTGGTGGAACTACAAATCCCATGAGGCATTGCAAGATTCTCACAGCCACAGGAATGACTCCCGCAGAGAGATGCATCATGGGATTTTTAGTTTCACTACAGCTGGAGGGCCGGAGGTTTGAGACCCCTGGTGTAGAAGCTGAAAGCTCCTGGGATATGTGACATGCATATCCCAGGAGGCTTCAGGAGCAGGGACACATCATTCTTCTCCACAAAATGAAGACAAGGGGTGGGCTGGATAGTAACTCTCAAGCAACCAGAAACTACAGTTATCCAACATCTACTGATCCCTGTGGGTGCTGGATAACTGGGAGTTTACTCTATTTTTACAGCAAATAAGAATAGAGTTCTTTATTCAACAGCAGGTTGAACAAAGAACATATTATGGAGTATGGCCAGCTTAAGTGCACAAGTAGCAACCTCATTCTGCTATCTTGCTAATAGGATAGAGGTGATGATGCTGGGACCTTGTCCAGGCTGGATACACCAGTGACACAGGACATTGCACTGCTGTGCCAGGAAATAGGGTTGTCACCTGCTTGGCCGTGCATTGTGGTAGGTCATGGTAGATCTGTAAAAATTAAGTCAAGGCAACCGGACTTGCGGTATTTGCCTTGACTTTAGAGCTGCAGCTAACGATTATTTTCAAAATCGATTAGTTAGCCGATTATTAAGTTCGATTAATCGATAATTTTTACAGATCTACCATGACCTGGATGAATGACAACCTTCACAGACATATTGCGGTAGATGGTGTATTACAAGACTGACTTGTATTTTAACATGTGTGTCTGGGGATCCACTAACCATTGTTTCTGCTCTTTGCACGTAGAGGTTGTGACTTGTAAGGATCGGTGTGGAAGTGGCGTAGCAGCGTGTGTTGCGACTCGTATGAAATGTCTGCCTGTAGTGTGATACGATGGTGGGACATTGCCAGGAATATTGCATTACTGCGATACCTCTGCAGCCTGTTCCCGGCCCTAATCCACAAGCAGCTGAGATTCCACATCCAGCCAAATACCAGAGTCTTCTGGCACACAACGGGGCCT
Organism: Nanorana parkeri; assembly: GCF_000935625.1. Classification (NCBI taxonomy): domain Eukaryota; kingdom Metazoa; phylum Chordata; class Amphibia; order Anura; family Dicroglossidae; genus Nanorana; species Nanorana parkeri. The sequence goes on from NW_017307196.1 coordinate 110,869, forward strand.
TCCGGGACACTTCAAGCACCAGCTGGGGTTTCAGCGACCCCTTCTCATCAGCTTCTGTGCTGTACGTGTGTTATTTCACTGAACTATTGATCCCCGCCGCTGAAAGGAGAGAAGAAACTTTGTTTCTTTTTTATTCACCATTTAGGCACTGGAAAGCATTCAGCACCGAGATGATCAGTTGCTTTGTTGCTGTTGGTTTCTGTCTGTTGTCTCTCTCTAGCCCCTTTTCAGGGTTAGTTCACACCAGTCACACTGTGTTCTGGCCCGATTGGCACTGGATCACATTGTGACCGGATCACTTTGTGTTTGGGCGGGAGGGGGGCCTGTCGGTGCATTGAACTCAATGGCACCGCAACCACGCCCTCCGTCCACAGTGCGATCAGCCGCACGGGAACTCGTGGCACATCAATGCCTGCATTCTGGTCCGGACAGAAAAAATAGTGCATGCAGCATTTTTTCTGATCGGACCAGACCGGAATGCAGGCATTGTCCCTGTGCAATGCAGGCAGATCATGGCGGGGGG
>NW_017307196.1:111463-143216 GCF_000935625.1 Nanorana parkeri
TAAAATATCACAGCACCCTGCCTCAGTACTCCTCCACAGAGCCCTGCCCCTGATGCAAACAGTGGGCTGGCTCTTGGGAGGAGTTCTGCAATTGTCAAAATACCTGGATGGGTGGGTGTCAGTGTGGAGGAGCGGGTGTTCCCTGGCAGGCTGTATTTGCACGCAGGCCGCCCTAGCATGTGTTGCTGAGCCTTCATGATTGAAAAGAACTGAAATCCAATGCGTTAAAGGGGCGGGCCAGGGGCATTAAGACTGGGGAGGAAAGAAATAGATGATGCTGGACATCCTCCAGCCAGAAATGAGGCAGGCTCTGTGTGACTTGCTGCAGCTTGTAATGCACACTGTGAGAAGCTCCCAGTGTGCAATGAAATCAGAAGAAGCCATTTCAGTGCAGGAGAGGAGCCGGTACAACTGTGCAAGACTGGAGGGAAGGCCGGAGTTGAGTGACCATGGTGCGGCTGCCATTTTTCTTGCAGCCAGTCTTCAACTTGCACATGTGTAGACAACCTGCAGAAAGACAGTTTGCTGCAGTGCTAACATACATATTCATTTTCAATTTGTATCAGGAGTAGGGCTGCAACAATTATTCGATTATGAGAATGGGAGGCGGAGAGACGTGGGGAGGCGGAGAGACGTGGGGAGGCGGAGAGACGTGGGGAGGCGGGAGAGGAGAGATTGTCTTAATGCAGCTAATCGATTAATTGAAAAAAATAATCTGTCAACTAATGGATTATGAAAATAATCGTTAGCGGCGGCCCTAATCAGGAGAGTTGGTGGTGGGAGACGGACGTTTTACTACATATTCAGTTCCATTATTATACATAACTGGGCTGAATAGTGTTTTCTCTTTATTTGCCCCGAGGTCTGTGTTCAGTATCACTGTTTTGTATGTATTGTTCAGGTAAATCTGTGAAGTATGAATGTCTTTCCTGGAATCGGTTTATTTACCAGCATTCTATGTGTGTTTGTTTCCAGGCTAGAAATCTACAGACGGGAGAGCTGGCCGCAGTGAAGATTATTAAACTGGAGCCTGGTGAGTAGTCTGTGCTGCGTTGCTCTACTGCATGCTTTTCCATTGAATGGTTAATGTGTCTCTCGGCGGAGTTTCATTATCCTGTGTCTTCAGCACGCTCGCGGTTTCCTCGCAGGAAGTGTTTAAACAGCTCTGAGACATCAATCTTGTGAAAGCGCCATGGGTTGGAATCCAAGTGCTTTCTTGCCTATAATTTGTTACCTACGACTGTCTTATTTTTTTTATTAACAGGCCTAATGGTCTAAATGTCGCAGATGGTAACCACATAGCATAGGGATAACTGGAGTTTAAAAAAAAAAAGTGCTTGTTTAGTAAATATACACTCACTGACCACTTTATTAGGTACACCTTGCTAGTATTGGGTTGGACCCCCTTTTGCCCTCAGAACTGCTTTAATTTTTCCTGGCATAGATTCAACAAGGTGTTGGAAACATTCCTTTAGAGATTTTGGTCCATATTGACATGATGGCATCACGGGCCCAAAGTGTGCCAAGAAAATATTCCCCACACCATTACACCAGCACCACCAGCCTGAACCGTTGATACAAGGCAGGATGGATCCATGCTTTCATGTTCATGACAAATTCTGACCCGACCATCCGAATGTCACAGCTGAAGTCGACTCGATCAGACCGGCAACGTTCTTCCAATCTTCTATTGTCCAATTATGGTGAGCCTGTGTGAATTGTAGCCTCCGTTTCCTGTTCTTAGCTGACAGGAGGGGCACCCGGTTTGGTGTTCTGCTGCTGTAGTCCATCTGAGTCAAGGTTCCATGTGTTGTGTGTTCAGAGATGCTCTCATGCATACCTTGGATGTAACGAGTGGTTTTTTGAGTTACTGTCGCGTTTCTATCATCTCAAACCAGTCTGCTCATTCTCCTCTGACCTCAACAAGGCATTTTCGTCCACACAACTGCTGCTCACTGGATATTTTCTCTTTATCGGACCATTCTCTGTGAGCCCGAGAGATTGCTGTGTGTGAAAATCCCAGTAGATCAGCAGTTTTTCAAATACTCAGACCAGCCCGTCTGTCATCAACAACCATGCTATGTTCAAAGTCACTTACATCCCCTTTTTTCCCCCCATTGTGATGCTCGGTTTGAACTCCAGCAGGTCGTCTTCACCACTTCTAGATGCCTAAATGCATTGAGTTGCTGCCATGTGATTGGATAATTAGCAATTTGTGAAAAATAAAGACACAGGTCCTTCAAGTTCAACCTTTGTGATTGTATATGAGTCTCTGTGTGTTCCGGTCATAAGAGTACCCCTGTATGTTATGGGCTCTAATGATTTTTGAATGATTCAATACTTTCTTCTGATACCACTGTTTGTAGAAGAGAGTTCCAAGAACAGTCTCTGTAGGTCCAGGCCATGCATCGCATTGTTTATATTCAGGCCTGCTGTGTCTGTACTGTGGTTGCAAACCATAATTGACAGCAAGGAAGTTTTCTGCTTTCACTTTCTTGTTTGATTCAATGTCTTCTGTTCCTGGAATTATAAAAATAATTTCTTTACTGCTCTGCACTCATGTCATCACTAAAGACCACAGACTGCTAGATCAGACAGCCATGTATAGGTTTAACTAAGCCTTGCCAGGTCTGCATCTAATTTTATTACTGACATGGCATTGTGGAAATAACTTCTATAGCAGGGTGGACAAATTATATTGGGGTTCTGAATCCAGTCTGTCAAACCCAGGAGCCAGCAGGGTTTTTTTTTTTAGGAGCCAGCTCCATTGACAACAACTTGAGAAAACCTCAAAAGTCGGCACCGGCTGTAATATTTAAGGAGCATTGGCTTACCTGGCTCCTTGAATTTGTCCAGCCCTGTTCTATAGGGATCACTTCTGTCTTCCTTCAGATCTGGTCAACAGACATGTTCTCTCTACACTGTAGCTATGCTTGTGCATGAGGTGTCTGCATAATATAGTTGTATGCTGCTGTACAACTAGGTTGCAATCCACAGTGTTTTCATGATTGTAAAGCAGCATAAAAACCTAATCTATGACTCCTGGCAGTGAGAACATTGACCCAAACAGGTATGTTAAGTGGACATCTTCCTTGTTCTCATTCCTAGTCAGGTGACTGCAAACAAGGCAATGTTTACACTGGGCCGGGCATGTGATGATAGCTTTCTAAGCACAGGGAAAATGTTGGCTGTAATATGTTTATATTTTTATATTACTTGGTATCGTTCTTTAATCACTCAATTTCCAAAGTCCCTGCACTTCCTTAAGTTCACAGCTGTACAACACCCTTCATTCACTAAAATTGTTTAAATGAATGAAGGATGTTACGATATGCACCTGTAAGGTCAAAGAAGAATCTAACATACACTATATTGCCGAAAGTATTGGGACGCCTGGCTTTACACGCACATTAACTTTAATGGCATCCCAGTCTTAGTCCGTAGTGTTCAATATTGAGTTGGCTCCGCCCTTTGCCGCTATGACATCTTCAACTCTTCTGGGAAGGCGTCCACAAGGTTTAGGAGTGTGTCTATGGGAATGTTGGACCATTTGTGAGGTCCGGTACTGATGTTGGACGAGAAGGCCGGGCTCGCAGTCTCTGCTCTAATTCATCCCAAAGGTGTACCCACAAAGTTGGGAGCATGAAATTGTCCAAAATGTCTTGGTATGCTGATGCCTTAAGAGTTCCCTTCACTGGAACTAAGGGGCCAAGCCCATCCCCTGAAAAACAATCCCGCACCATAATCCCCCTCCACCAAACTTTACACTTGGCACAATGCAGTCAGGCAAGTACCGTTCTCCTGGCAACCGCCAAACCCAGACACGTCCATCGGATTGCCAGACAGAAGTGCGATTCGTGACTCCAGAGAACACGTCTCCACTTCTCTAGAGTCCACTGGCGGCGTGCTTTACACCAAGGCATCCCACGCTTTGCATTGCGCTTGGTGATGTAAGGCTTGGATGCAGCTGCTCGGCCATGGAAACCCATTCCATGAAGCTCTCTATGCACTGTTGTTGTGCCAATCTGAAGGACACACGAAGTTTGGAGGTCTGTAGCTATTGACTCTGCAGACAGTTGGCAACTTCTGTGCACTTCAGCATGCACTGACCGCGCTCTGTCATTTCACGTGGCCTACCCCTTTGTGGCTGAGTTGCTGTTGTTCCCAGTTGCTTCCACTTTGTTATAACACCACTAACAGGTGATCGTGGAATATTTTTAGTAGCAAAGAAATTTCACGGAACGCCTGAATCCAGTGATTTTGGAGGGGCATCCCAATACTTTTGGCAATATAGTGTATGTCCTGTGCTCCATCTCTTTGTTGTTTGAAGTGCAGGTGATTCCAGGGAAGGGTACTGTGAATACTACATCATATGAGGACATTTTAGATAATTGAGCTCTTCCAATCTTGTAACAATTTAGTGAAGACCATTTTATGTCCCACAACTGTGCCCCTGTGTACAAAGTAGGGATGCACCGATACTGAGTATTTGGGCGAGTACGAGTACTGGCCCAAATACTCCGATACTTACCTCCAATACCGGAACATCTGGACAGAGGGAGATCTACCTCTGACCGACAGTGCTGAGTGAGTGTGGAGCCGGGTTCCTTTCCAATCAGGAAGCCGGGAGGTGGGTTATGACCCGCTTTCCGGGTTCCTGATTAGCTAGGAAGCTGGCTTCATTTGTTGCTAGGCAGCTTGGCTTCCTAACCAACCAGAAACCCGGGCGACATGTAATGACCCGCCTCCCAGCATCATGACTGGCTAGACAGCCCCGGCAAGTTAAAGCCGGTTCTTTCGCTAGAACCCCCAGCTTCACAGGCAATCAGGAAGCCGAGCGACGGGTCATGATCTGCCCCCCGACTTCCTGATAATCGGGGTACTGGTATAGGCGGGTACCGAAAAAAATATATCAGTACTCGATACCGAAAAAACTGTATTTGTGCATCCCTAGTACAAAGCTAGCTCCATAAAGACTTGGTTTGATGAGTTTGGTGTGGAGGAACTCAAGTTGCCTTGACAGATCCCTGACCTCAACCCTGCTGAACCCCGATTGTGAGCCAAGTCGCCTCGTCCATTTCAGTACCTGACATCACACATTGGCTGAGTAGGCACAATATTTTGCGTAAAGCCTTTCCCGGCAGAGTGGAGGCTGGTGTAACCTCAGAGTGGCAACTTCATATTAATGCCTATGGTTTTGGAATGTGGAAGTTCAGTAATTTCATATAGGTGTGGTCGGGTGTCCACAGACTTTTTGGCTATATATCATATTGTAAGCTCATCAAAAAACAAAAACCGGAAAACTCAGTTACTTGATCTCTCTAAGAAGAAAGGCTCTCTGCCTCCGTGACAGGGGAGGGGCTGGATTCCCCCCTCCCCGCTCCGACCCGCCAGCGCTGACTGGCAGAATGGACAGGGGAGGGGGCGGGGACAGCTAGATAGGCAGAGCCAGCTGTCACTCACGCAGCTGGGCGGATCCAGACATAATTGTCGGGATCCGCTTCAGCTGCGGCGTCTCAGTATCCCGCGAGCAGTGGCTCGCGGTATACTGTGGCGTCTCAATATACCGAGATCTGTAGCTCACGGTATACTGAGCCTAGGGTGACGGGAGGACGCTAGGTCGTGTCCTCCCGTTACCCTAAGGAGAACTATGGGGAAAAGCCTTAACCCCATAGTTCTCCTTTAACAGTAACTACTCAAGTAATAGCAGGCTTCATTAAAGAGGTTTATTCAGCTCCCGTCTGGTGCCCAGTCATGTGACTGATGGTGAAGCATAGGTCACGTTGCTGCGGGCAGTGCCACTTGGCATTTTCTGTATACTGATACTTTTATTTATTTTTCTTTCTAGCTTCCTCTTTGAAATTGAAAAAAACCCTGAAACTGGTTTGTGAGCTGATCAGTGGAGTGTGTTGTGTAGTTGAGTGTTTGTACTTTCACCACAGTCCCCTGTGTAAGAATGGTCACCTGTGTGTGTATAGTCAGGAAGGCAGCTGATTGTTATGTGCTGCACCCATCAGTGGATGAGTTTAAATCAAGTAGTTTTCCTGTTTCTTATATGTATCGGCCGGTTTTTATGGTAGATGGTTCCTAACTAAACAACCCGCCATTGGTGTTGGGTAGAGTTGAGCTGCCTTACTAAATAGAAAGATTGTACCTGTGTGCTCCTGTAACATGAGCCAGATCACCCCTTAGGCAGGAGCTTAGGGCCCGGTGGATATCCAGGGTCCCCAGCTATGACCTTTGTGCCCAGCTATGACCTTTGTGCCCAGCTATGATTTTTGTGCCCAGCTATGACCTTCATGCCCAGCTATGACCTTCATGCCCCTGCAGTAAAACAGAGAGAGAGAGCTCAATTGGCCAAAGCTGTGCACCTACCTGCCTCTTTACAAGGGAGCATGTACTTGGTGTTGATGCCAGTACAGTCAATGCAGTTGAGGCAACCTCTCTGTGGTTGTTGCTGTCTTTATTGGCCCAATCCTGGCTCTACGCATCACACTTGTTTACTTATATTTCTTCTTTTTTTTAAACTTTATTTGGAGTGTACAAAGTGTACATTCCATTCAGGTACCCACACAGCAACGTGGTGGCCAGTGAAAAAATGCAGGCTGTCTACGTTTTTTCACACCGCACATCATACCCATGCTATGGTGTGAACAGGGCACATGTTTTCTATGTGCCATAGCAGTGACTGGCGTTGTTCAGCAGTCATTGCTGCAAACTCCTCCGGGTTGTCCCATGCTTTTTTTTTGCACATGAACAGACAAAATCATATTCATTCCTATGGACAGGCTGTCTATTGTTAGGGCGGTTAAGATAAACAGCCTCTTGGGATTGTTCTCACAGATGAAGGAGCGATCCGGGCCAGGAAAATTTGCAGCGATGGCTTTGCTGCTCTCATTGGGCTTCACTTACAACCCCCATGTTTAAAGGAGCCAGGATAAAAGGCGTTCTGTGAATGGACGGGGGGAGAGGAGGGGCGGGCGAATGACACTACTGCGAGCCGCAGCGCTCATGTCCACAGCAGGCCAGAGCTATAAGGGAGCTGTAGTATCTGATGCACACAAAAGCATTTCTCTTTGAGGACATAGCAGCGTTTCATCAATATAATACACAGGGTAGGTATCTAGTATACACACCTGAAATGTAAAAATTTACCTGGAGTTTTACTTTAAAGGAAAACTATGAGGTGAGTGATTTACATTCATCCTCATAGTTCGAGCCGACGTGTGACAATGACACTATCACACGTCAGCTCAATAGATGGGGAAGTGAGCGCACACATACAGTCGCTCGCTCTCTTCCCGGTCATCTCCCTGCAGAGAGCGGTGACCATCAGTCACCGCTCGCCTCAAGGGATTCCCTCCTCCCCTCTCCGATCCCCCAGTGCTGAGTGGAGGAACGGACAGAGGAGGGGGCGGGTTCAGCTGACTCTGCCTCTAGATAGGCAGAGCCAGCTGTCAATCAGCCAGCTGGGTGGTTCTTGACAGTATTGTCGGGATCCGTCACAGCTGCGGCGCTCTCAGTATATAGCGAGCTTAATACTGAGCTTTTGGTCACGCGAGGACGTTAGTATATGTCCTCCCGTGACCCTAAAGAGAACCATGGGATCAAAAGGTTACAGCTGACTAAGAGCAGTTTGGAAAGATGGCACCCTCATGTATCCATGGGACAGGAAGTGAAGGTAAATATCCCCAATAGGAAACATGTGGCAAAATAATCACTTTACTCAGGTTTTAACCATTTCCTTCTCTATCTATAAGTAAAGTTTGGAGTTTGGGCTTTAAACGTACTTGGAGAGGAGTATAGTTTCCTGGAGTAGTTGTCAAATCTTTCCCAGGCAAAAAGAGGTAAACGACCCATGTGCCCCCCCCCCCCAATATGAGTTCCTCTACACTAGAGAATGGTTAGTTACGTGAACTAGTGCTATTTTTATAGCCATGTGTGAAGGGTATCGGATGACCTTCACCTCCTTCTTTATTGTGATCAGTAGACAATGGGTACAAAGTCAGAAAATCACAGCCAACGCATAATTTGGTTGCATCCACACAATTTACTTAGGTGTTTCCAGTGTCCCCTTCTACCACTGTGTCCAAGAATGTTTCCTGCAAACACGTGAATCGCAGTAAGCCATATGCCTCGGCCTCTTGTGTCATGTCTTGTTTTCCAGGATGTGTTGTGTGTAAATGTGTACAGGGTGTATCCGCACTGATCCGGACGTGTCTTTTGTGGACAATAGGTAGACTGGTATCACTGTAAGGCTCTGGCGGTTTCATGTAACCAGTGAACATCACCGCATGACATCACCATCTTCCACCCTGCTGGCAGGATGACAGAGCCTGACTATATAGCCAGGAGGCTTCAAATTCCACACAAATTTGTATTTGTCCTCTTTGATTTCTGTCTTTCCCTTCTTCCACTTATTTTCACAGTGTGCCTTTTTCTTGCTGTGCTCTGTGTATGTTTTCCTGCTGCTCTTTGCACCATAGTGAAGTCAATGTGTAATCCTCTTCTGATGCTTCATTAGTTCTGTGTTGTCGTTCTCCCTTATTCATTGGCATTTTTTCCCTTTTAGCAAGCGCTGTGTGTTCTGTCACCCGCTCCTTATAGCTGTGCATTTTCCATCTGCACATTCTTTCTCCCTGCTCTTCAGTACTGTGCATTGTTTCTTCCTGCTCTCCCACACATGAAGGAAGTGCGCTTTTTTCTCCCTGTTTTACTATGCATTCCTCCTCCTTACTCTGTTGTGCTGTGCATTCCCCCTCCCTGCTCTTTACCTCCTTCCCCCCCCTCCCCCTCCCCCCCATGCTGTGCATTCTTCATCCCTGCTCTTTACCTCCTTCCCCCCCCTCCCCCTCCCCCCCATGCTGTGCATTCTTCATCCCTGCTCTTTACCTCCTTCCCCCCCCTCCCCCTCCCCCCCATGCTGTGCATTCTTCATCCCTGCTCTTTACCTCCTTCCCCCCCCTCCCCCTCCCCCCCATGCTGTGCATTCTTCATCCCTGCTCTTTACCTCCTTCCCCCCCCTCCCCCTCCCCCCCATGCTGTGCATTCTTCATCCCTGCTCTTTACCTCCTTCCCCCCCCTCCCCCTCCCCCCCATGCTGTGCATTCTTCATCCCTGCTCTTTACCTCCTTCCCCCCCCTCCCCCTCCCCCCCATGCTGTGCATTCTTCATCCCTGCCCTTTACCTCCTTACTCTGTTGTGCTATGCATTCCTCCTCCCTGCTCTTTACCTCCTTTATTCTGTTGTGCTATGCATTCCTCCTCCTTACACTGTTGTGCTGTGCATTCCCCCTCCCTGCTCTTTACCTCCTTGCCCCCCCATGCTGTGCATTCTTCATCCCTGCTCTTTACCTCCTTACTCTGTTGTGCTATGCATTCCCCCTCCCTGCTCTTTACCTCATACTCTGTTGGACTGTGCATTCTTCCTCCCTACTCTTTACCTCCTTGCCCTCCCATGCCGTGCATTCTTCATCCCTGCTCTTTTCCTCCTTACTCTGTTTTGCTGTGCATTCTTTCTCACTGCCCTCCCATGCTGTGCATTCTTCCTCTCTGTTTGCTACACATTATTCCTCCCTACTATCCGATGCCATACACTCCTCTCGTGCTGTGATTTCTTCCTCTCTGATCTTCCATGCTGCTGCCCGGTCTGCCTCCCTGCCCTTACTTGCTGCCCGGTCTTCCTCCCTGCTCTGACTTGCTGCCCGGTCTTCCTCCCTGCTCTCACTTGCTGCCCTGTGACAGTTTCTCTCCTCCCCGCTGGACACAAAGCGGCGCCCAGCGGAGAGGAGAGAAAGGACGTATGCACCCTTGTATCGGCCAGAAAATGGCACTTTAGGCATTTATACCAAAACTGCCATTTTGAGCCGATGTTTCGGCGGCCGATATATATATCGGTGCATCCCTAATTAGTGGCATAAAACATCGCAACATGAACACTGCACACGTGCAAACCGTTCTTTCGATCTGCAAAATTTGGTGAGCAAGTATTGCTAACAAACGATAATCACAGCAGCACAGTGGCGTAGGGGTTAGCACTTCTGCCGCGCAGCATTTGGGGTCCCTGGTTCAAATCCCGGCCAGGTCACTATCTGCAGGGAGTTTGTATGTTCTCCCTGTGCTTGTGTTGGTTTCCTCCCACACTCCAAAGACATGCTGGAAGGTTAATTGGCTCCTGTCTAAATTGTCCTGTCTAAATGTATGCATGTGAGATAGGGACCTTAGATTGTAAGCTCCTTGAGGGCAGGGAGTGATGTGAATGGGCTGCATAAGTTGCCGGCGCTATAAGAATACCTGTAATAAATAAATAAAAATAATCTAAATCTACAAAGGTCTGTGCTTGATGGGCTGTTTGAGCTAGAAGAGAGAGAGGGGGGTGCGGCCCGCACCCGGGTGACACCAAATTATTTTTTGGTGTCACCCCCCCTCTGAAAAGTCGGGCACTCGGTCATGGACTGAACGCTCAACAGTATCAGGGGAGAGGAGGGGACCCAACGGCATACCTTATCCCGCCGGGTGACTGTCCCCTCCTCTCTCTGCCGGCATCCATTACCAAGATGGCCGCCGGCAGGTATCAGAAGACTGCCGCGCGTGCGCGATGACGTCTCGGTTACCGCTCCGGGTGTCACCCACCCTCGGGACGACGCCCCTGCAGGTATCCACTCAGATATTGAATGTTGAACTAGAATGGACTATGCATTGCAGACATATGAAGGACTCGTCGGGCACCTACATGTTGGCCTTTATTTGATCAGATTATTTGGCCCTTCACACACGTTAGGGTTGCACCGATACCAAGTACCATGCTCGGTGCAAGTACAGATACGTTTCCAGCTCCAAGACTAGACTAGAGAAAAACTCCAAAGTTAGGAGGCCGCTGTCATTTGTAAGGAGCACACGGAGCTCCCGGGATTTGTACATCTCTGTTTTAATGTATGATTTTGTTTTTACAAATATATATATATAAGTAATGCACTGATACCATTTTTGCAAGTACGAGTACTGATACATTTTTGTTTATTGTCATGTGACAGTTTTTCTGAAACAATACAGACTAATGATTTCAGGACAGTGGTGGAGCGCCAGAGCCCGGTCCCAGCTGCAACCCTGGTAGTTCTCATGAAAATGCCAAGTATCGGCGTTGGTACTCAAAGTATCGGTGCATCCCTGACACACGTGCTGAAGCCAACTACTTTACTGTTATTGTGGATGGACGAATCTCTTGTGGATTTCACAGCCAGAAACCAAGTAGCAGACCAAGCTGTCTGTAAAGCTGCCTCCGGGCTGCTTGACTCTATGAACTTTCGGGATGTCTGGCTCTTTGCAAGTCATTGAGGCTTATTTTGCCTCAGTAACATGCGTTGTCCTTTTTTATGCTCTTTGTGGCTGGGCCTCTTTACAGGAAGATCTTATGTTCCCATCCAGACAATGCCGCTCCCTGGCGTTGTCCTGGAATAGCAGGTGAAGCATCTCCTCCCAATCAGCACAGTTCGCTGGGCGTAGGACTCTCAGCTGTCAGAACCTATGTAAACAAATAATTTCATGGCACGTCCAGGCTTGTGTTCCTTGTATAGCCGCATTGCTGAGCGAACTTTAGTCTTTACTGGGAAAGCATGGCTCACTGAAGGGAATGGGGATGAGATGATACTTGTATGCACATGCTGAAAGCATCTTATTCTAATAATTTCTTAAAGGGCAAGTCCAGTTGTGGCTGAACCATCCTTACATCGGTTGGGATTTCCAGAAGTAGGCTTTTGTTCTGCCTGAGCCTTCAAATTTTAAAGAGGAACTTGAGGAAATCTAAAAATGAACCCTTGCATTGGGGATTCCCCTGCACTGCAAGAGTTGATTGTTCGTTTTGGTCTAGGGGGTATTATAAAGAAAATCTATTCGCCTGATCCTCCCTTGGCTGCTGGATCGGTCCACGCAGCCTCTTCTCCCCCTGGGCTCCAGAAGTCTAAGAACCCATGACAGCATCGCGTCTAATGCAGCTGCATTAGACGTGAGGATGCCGAGGGAAATTCCACTGCTAGAACCGAGGGGAATAGAGGCGAGCACTGACTTCCGCACGACCGGGAATCAGGTGAGTATAGCTGCTTTATTCCGGCCTCTAGAGAAAAACGAGCACTAAAGGACAACTATGAGGCAGAGAGCCGCGACTGTCAGTCATCACTCCCCGCAGGGATTCACCCCTCTCCGATCCTCCAGCGCTGACTGGCCGGGAAGTCGGCTGGGTGCTGATTGGCAGGGAAGTTGGGCTACTCAGCCAATCAGCATGGAACCGGCTTCCCAGCCAATCAGGGAGGCGGGGTCATTACTCGCCACCTAGCATCCTAATCACATGGGAAACTGGCTCCATGTTCCCCTACAGTACTACCAGTCAGAAGAAATCTTCCTCTGACGGGAAGTTCTGGTATCAGGGAAGGTATCTGAGCATTTGGGCGAGTACCAGTACTCCCCCAAATACTCTGCATCGGTGCATCCCTAGTGTAAATGTGATGAAAAGGCGCTTCCAGTTGTTCCGTTGACGGCATGATCCTTCTAGTGGACAACCTGTTTATAACAGCAGAGTGTGTTCCACCTGTGTGTGTGGATGACAGGGACTCTTTATGGTAGCAGTTTATTGTTGTGGTGTGTAGTATTATTGTTGTGGTGTGTAGTAGTATTATTGTTGTGGTGTGTAGTATCATTGTTGTGTGTTGTCTTCAGTTGCTACATTGTTCCGCTCTTTCATTTCAGGTGATGATTTCTCCTTAATCCAGCAAGAGATCTATATGGTGAAGGAATGTAAACAGATCAATATTGTGGCTTACTTCGGCAGCTATCTCTGGTACGGTGCAAACCTCTATACCCATTAATGTTTTAGGGCTTGAGTTCTCATTTACTGCAAAAGGAAAAGCTGGTAATGTGTATATACAACAAAAACTTTTCTTTTTAGTTTTAGGGAAGGGTTAAACCCATGTTTTGTGTAATTCGCACAGTGTATGGGGCTTGTCTGCTCCCTTTCAGCCGGCATTCCTCCCATCAGCTAATCGAAACAGCCGGCTGGAAAATCTCTGTGCGATCAGAGATTTTCATATCAGCCAATCAGCTGACAGGTGCTGGCAGCAAAGAATACAAGGCCGGTGTTCTATCAAAGATTGTGACTGGGTTGGAATGTGTGACCGGTCACGTGGTCACACATTTTAGCGTAATCACGCTCACTTTTTCGGTGGTGGAATATGTGACCGGCAAAAGGTAAAGAATTCCAACGCTTGGTCAGCTGTTCCGGGGCAGATCGACATCACAGATGGTATGTGCAGGAGAAACGATATGCCCTGGAACAGCTGACAAAGTGTTGGAATTCTTTACCTTTTGCCGGTCACATATTCCACCACCGAAAAAGTGGGCGTGATTACGTTAAAATGTGTGACCACGTCACCGGTCACACATTTTAATGCAGTCACAAACTTGGATAGAACACCGGCAATTATCTAGAAGTATGTGTTTGTAGATTGTCATTACTAAACATTTCTAAAGGTGTTTTTGTTGCTGTTTTTTTAAAGATATGACTAAAGGGCCGTTTTAACCCTTGCAGTGCAGGGGAAGCCCGACTGCAAGGGTTATGATTTTATATGCCTGGAGTTCTTCTTTAAGCCAGACATTTCTTGCACTGGGCACAACTTTAGGACATGCCCAACCTTTTTTCTTAGCTTGTTCCTACAAATATATACTGCTGGAGCTTTGATGTGGTCTCCTATAGTGTTCACTCTGGTTAACACCACAAATTTAGAAGAAAAGGAACATAATGAATACCTGTCATCATTTTCTCCTGTTAAAGAGCGAGGCAAGGCATCAAACTTGTCACGCCGTCTGCTAATAATTTTGTATGCTTGTGGTTAAGGCTGGACCTCCGCCGTGCTAAATGGCTCATCTAAAGTAAAATTCTTTGCAGATAATAATCTCCAATCTGTCTCGTTTGCATTGCAGCCGGGAGAAGCTATGGATCTGTATGGAGTTCTGTGGTGGGGGATCCCTGCAGGACATCTACCATGGTAAGGCACCATCTGGGGTTACAAGCAGTGTTTAGTGAATGTTACAGTAGAGATCTTGTTCACACTAGATGTGTCATTCATTTTGCATCATTTTCTAGCACAGACTTAATACATACAAGAAATTCCACTGTTTATTTGTAGAACCCGCTCACACCAACATGGTGCACTGATATACACCAGCTAAAAAGCCTGACTCCTGCAGTGAAATGAACGCTGAACTGCAATTTGTCATTTATTAGAGCTGTGGTTCTCTACCTCAGGACCCACATTTGTCCTTGGTCATCAAGTCGCAACCCAAGTTGCACTGCAAAGGAATTCATGGCATTGCGGTACCACGCATTCCGATATGGGCAATAGAAATGTTGGTGGTAGTTGCGTTTGAGGTGCCATTCAAATGAATGGCAATGCGCCTCTTACACCAGAATGCTTGGTAGGTGCAATTGTGTGGTACAGTGCGTTAATCGCACAGGACTGTGTGATTAACGCACTGTACTAGGGTGAATGGGCCCCCAAAACACTGACACACACCCACCACAGACACAATCTGACACACTCAGACATTCTCTCACACTAATATGCATTCAAAAAATGTTTTCATGTTTTTGTTTTTTAATCCACCCAGTCTCTCTATCTTACGAGAACTGGAGTGGTTCCTCAATATGAGGTCCAGTGTGTACTGCTGTGCTGTGATTGAGCTCTATCCATATGTGCATCCACTTGTACAACTCCCATGCACACCATGTAGAGGTGCCAGGAGCCAGAATGTGACATTATTCCGGTCCAGGCTCCTCTACAGGACACGTGGGGGAGCTATAGGCAATGCACTTATGGATGGCGTTCCCTCACAGCCATAGCCCTAGCCTACCCCACCTCTAGCTGACACTCGGCACCGGGCAGTATATTTTGAAATAGCTGGTCGGCATGAGAACTGACAGTGCTGTGCTAGGGGGAGGCTGAGGAGCCTCTCACCTAGAAAAGTGGAAGGCACGCAGGAACCCACTGAACACTAAGTCGTGACCCACTTTTGGGTCCTGACCCACCAGTTGAGAACCAAGATATTCGAGCATGCATTTTCAAGTTCATCTGATGTAAATGAGCCCAGAAGAAGTTGTTGTTCTGCATGGTTGGCTAAAATACAGTAAACAGGCAGCAAAGGCTCTCTGTGGTCACATGACCTAGGGAGCCTTGACATAAGCCAGTGTAAAGCTGGCCATACACCGTAACACTTTGTGGTGCCGACCCACTGCGAATCTCGGCTTTTCTGTTCAGCAAGAACCCGCTGCAACACACATCCATTGGCAGGTGCACTGTGCATGGCACCACATTGTACCGACGCATGTAACATGCATTTTGGTAATGCACACCTTACTGCAAATAGATGGCGTGATTGGCCCTTTAACAGATTGATCATGCGCACTGCATGTGCACCATTCTGCATTTTCTCCAAGAAAGGTAAATATTTCAGACCTTCTATTACACATTAATCATTGCCAGCAAGAATGTTAACATGGCTTCTCAATATTTGCATGCATGCCCATTTTAATTTTAGACGTGCTTTCAAACCAGTTCAGCAACTTCTTGTTTAATGAAATCACGTCGTTCAAATCACAGACTCTAAAGGTGCCCATACACCTTACGATTATCGTACGATAATCGTATGCGATCGACTTTTCGTACGACAATCGTAACGTGTGAATAGAGTGCCCGACCGATAGTACTGTACAATCGTACGACTTTTGACGGTCAAGCATGTTTGAAAACTTTGGTTGATCGTACGATGTTCGCATGGTTGGTGGCGTTTCCGTCCGTCAAATGTCGTACGATTAACACTGCGCATGCGCAAACGAAAATAATTGCGGTCAATTACCGCAAGTCGTCCAGGTGTTTTTTTCTAACTACCGCTGATTGAACCTTGCGATAATCGGGGCAGGATGGGGCCGTCGTACGAAAATCGTACGACGGTTCGATCATCGGACGAAAAGTTTAGTCCGATAATCGTAAGGTGTATGGGCACCTTAACACTTCCATAAATGTCTTTTTATTGACTTCCAACAAAGGTTAATGTCCGGCCAGGCAGCAATGCGTTCTTCTATTACATTGCCAGTGAAATTCTCCCAGATGGGCAGTCATGCATGATACAAAATAGCAGGAGCAGCCTTTCTGTTTGAGAATTCTTTATTTATTGTTACATATTCTCCAGCAGCTCTCGGTCACAGGACCCTGTTCTCCAGATGTTTTCAGTAAGTGAGAGTAGTTGATAATCTCAAAGGAAACCAATATTTTTCTTGTTTTGTAACTCTGATCTTTATTAAATTACATATTTGTAGAAATACAAATAAAACCTAAACCTGGAAACTAAAACAACGTATGTGGCTTTGGGCCCGTTCACACTGCGCCACAATGCAGTTCAAAGTTATTGGGCTCTAAATCTAAGTGCGGTTTTGGGCGTTTTTAATTGCGTTTCAGCGCTGAAACACAATTAAAAACTCCCAAAACCTTCCTTTTTGGAATCAGTGTGGAAACCGCACTGATCCGCAGCCGCGCTGGTATGAATGGGCTCTCAGTGAATTTTTTTTTTGCAGTGCATTGCACCCCATATGCAGCAGTTCGTCGCAGTGCTGCTACATTGTGGAGGTGTGTTTGGCGCATACCATACAAAATGACAGCGGTTTACCACGACATGATACTGTGATTTGTTCCTTATACAGGCATGGAATATATATTTAAAAAATGTACACAAATAGGGACTGTGCCTTGTGTGGCACATTATGGTCTCCTGAATCCGGGGACTGTGGTGCGGAATCGGCATCAAGACAATTCATAGGCATAGTCTTTGTGAATCGGACTGCCTGTGATCATTATTTTGGGCACATATGTGAAAGACTATTCAAATATATTTTTTATGTTGCATGAGAAATCTCATGCTTTCCACTCTTGCTCAGTAGCTTCCTATAAACATGATTGAGGCTTATGCCAGCGGTACATGTATGGAAAGTTGCTGCACCGGCATGGGCAGAGCACAGAAAGTTCTTGAATGAAGGATGTAAACACCATGGAAGACCTCTGCCATCAAGGAGAGAGGTGAGTGGGCACTTGGGACATTAGCTTAGGGTCACTGTGACTTAGTGGTTAGCACTTCTGCCTTGCAGTGCTGAGGTCTCTGGTTTGAATACTAACCAGGTATGGAGTTTGCATGCTCTTCCTGTGCTAGTGTGGGCATCCTCCAAAGCCATGCTGGTCCAAATGGGCCCTATGTGTCGATATGAGATAGTGAACTTGATTGTAAGCTCCCTGAGGGTAGTGCCTGATGTGAATGAATAGTATGTAAAGCATTGCATCAATTGTCAGGGTTATATGAATAACAAAAAATTAGCAGAAAAGTGGGGTTTTGAAAGCACCAGAATGACAACTCCAAACAACAATGAGTCATAAAAAATATAAATTTTAATAATGATAATTTAAAAAGAGGCTCATGGATATAGCCAATTAATAAAAAACAACCAGCTGAGTAGATAGATAAATCCCTATATGCCCACTCCCTTCACAAAAGCCTTCCATTCACAGTATAGATGTTTTTTTAGAAAGGACATGATTTGCATTTTGATTGGAAATTAATAAACATGATCAAGGTTAAATTCATTTGATGTCTAGAGTTGATAATACCATGGAAAAATAAGTCTAAAGACAATGCTAGGAGGATTTAGGAGTGGAGCAGATGTTTGCTCCACTAACACCGCCCTACATGCAGAGTATGACCATTTAAGGAAACCATGATTCAGATGTGATGATAATAAACATGATCTAGGTTCAACACATAGAGGTATAATACATGATCTAAGTTAAAGTAGATAAAGTCCAAAACATCATATTAGACGTAACATAAATAGTAATTATGTGGTCAAAGAATACTGTTGGGAGTGGAGGAGCAGTTTCAACATTTCGCGCGTCTCTGCGCTTCTTCAGGAAAGGGGAGTATCGGTTTACACAAGCTGGTATGTGTGTGTGTCCCCAAACGGGCCTATCCGGGCAGCGCAGCCATATGGTCTTCCCCAGTGAGCAGGAGAACCAAAGTGGGAACCAAAAAAGCCAATATTGAGCAGGAGGTGGGAGGTAGGCAATACAATGGAAGCCTTAAATGAAAGACGTATCTTAGTCTCTTGGTTTGTCCTGAGGTATTTAAAACAGGAAAGGAGAAGCAGTTAGGAGAGACCGTCCCGTCTATCCCCCGAGAAAAACTATCCTCCAGAAGCCTCCCGGCCACCCACTTTCAAAACCCCACTTTTCTTCTAATTTTTTGTTAATTATTACCAGGGGTGCGGCACCTATTATCCAGATCCAGGCCAAAACCTCTTTACAATAGGGTTATATGAATGCCTGTAAGAGCGTCAAATGTATCCATTTCTCTTTACAGTTACTGGACCACTGTCCGAAAACCAAATCGCCTATATGTGTCGTGAGACCCTTCAGGTAACAAATGTTTAGCTTCATCCGTGGTATAAACTCTTTTTGTCTTTGTAAATTGAAATTATGGTATTTTTCCTTTTAATTAAGAACTTTACTTCATAAAATGGTGTTCGGGCAAGCAGGGCTACATGTAGAGTGGGGATGCCACTGCTCATTTATTACAAGTGATCTCGGCGCAGGGGTGAAAGAGTTTCGAGAAGAAGAGTTTGGAGAAGAGAACAATCTAGGCCACAATAGCTGATTTGGAAATATTCTCCAATTCAGAATACTTTCCAGTTGAGCGATGTTGTCCTAGATTGTTCATTTCTCCTGCCTTCTCCAAACTCTTCACCCTTCTGTGAATAGCCATATAGAAATTGTGTTTTGATGCTACATGAATTTGTTGCCTGTAGCAGACAAGAATGAAAGCCTAGTGACATATCTAACCGGCCTCAATACACCCAAACCTAATACAAAACAACAAACATTTCTTAAGCTGTGAAATACTTTTTAGGTTTTCAGTGTTCTCTTCTAACCTCAGATGCGAGCTGAGGAAGTGGTGACTGCAGCTAACAATTCTGGCCTGAGTCTTGTGAACCATCCAATGTACTGGGTTTTTTTTCTGTTGCATTTACATTCAGCATGTCTGTATTTAGTGTAGGAGACTATGTAAAAGCAAACATATGGCTGCAAATAATCTCTCACAGACCCTATATATCTGTATGTCTGAAGGTGCCCATATATTAGTGGTCCCCAAACTCAGGCCTGCAGGCCAGATGTGGCCCATTGCTTGGCCTACACCAGCACATGGGCATTATCCTTCCCTCTGAAACAAACAATGGGGCATTATATCTCCCCATGGAAACCAACGTGACACTATTCCTCCCACTGACCTTTTATGTGGCACTATTCCTCCCTCCGATAGCAATGATGGAGTACATTTTCTACCACTCCAACAATGGGTCACTATTACTCCCATGACACTAATGATGGGGCACAATTTCTCCCACTTACACTAATGATGGGGCACTATTCCTCTCATGACACCAATGCCGAGGTACAGTTCCTCAGACTGACACCAATGATGGGGCACAATTCCTCCCACTGGCACTAATGACGGGGCACAATTCCTCCCACTGGCACTAATGATGGAGGCACAATTCCTTCCACTGACACTAATGATGGAGGCACAATTCCTTCCACTGACACTAATGACGGAGGCACAATTCCTTCCACTGACACTAATGACGGAGCACAATTCCTTCCACTGACCACCCAGCCTGGGGCATTGTTAGCTCCCTCTGACCTCTGATTCTGTGGCATTTTGGCTTCCATTGGCCACAGTATAGCCCTCTTAAACCTAGAAGGCAGTGAATTGGCAAAACCTTTTTTTTTGTTTCTGATAAAATGGAGAGAGGTCAAACCTCTGTCAAGTTATTATTGAGGTCTAGGCGAGATTTCCCATAGTGTAATGTGTAGTCACCGAGACAGGAAGTATGAAATATCTATGGGGGGGCACAAACTATAATAAAACATTTTTTAAATTTTAATTCCTGTGAGGTCACTAAGATACAAAGTGAGGTAATGTCGTCACCTGAGACGCGGTGGTAAAATTCTGACCTTTCTTAGCACAAGCAAATAAACAATGTATTTGCTGGAGTTGTGTCATCTGGGTCATCCGCAGATGGTGTCACAGGGAGATGTGCTTGGACAGGTTGTAAATTCCCAATCTAGTTGCTGTGGCTTCCTCAAACCAAAAACCAGCGCTGTTTGTATATGCGGGGCACCTCCCTCACCTTTTCTCCAAAGTCTAAACATGAACAGTCACATCGTGTGAACATTTATTTTTAGGGAAGAGTCGGAAGCCTGAGGATAATGAGATTGTGCATGCAAGTCTGACTGCATTGATATGTCATGTGGCCAACTGAAGACTGGATCCAGGCTTTAGAAGGGGGTCAGGCTTACATGCATGATGTGGTCTGCCTCAGGGCAGAAGGTTTGACATAAGCAGATGCTTTGGCCATTTGAGACAAAACAACAGGTTTGCATTAAAACCCTCACATCATAAGCGGTATACTTGCCTTTCCTTCACACCCCCGCCACTTGTTCAGTGTTAGGAGCTGAAGGAAATAGCTTGATGGGTATGGAGGAGCATGTGGCAGCACTGGACCAATCAGTACTGTCATACGGGGAGCCCATAGCCCTGTGTAAGCTATGACTTAAACACTTATCGCATACAAAGGTGCTTCCTTTCGTCGTTCCCGGTTGGCTGAGCGGAGAGGCTTGGGAGCAAAAGGAAGGTTAGTATATATTGCTGGGGTTGGAGGAAATAAAGTAAACCTTTTTTTGCCCTGTTTGGATGCACTTTAAAGAGAACTAGTGAGCACTCCACAACCCTGAAAGCAGCTCTGGTTATTGTAAGTAGAAAGCAGTACACAGGCGGTAGGTGGCAGGAAATCGTAGGGAGATCAGTAGTCAATCGAACAGGTATTCCCACTTTTCTGATGACATGTAGCTGGCAGCATGTAGGGCTAATTCTAGATAAGGCCACAACAGGCAGATCAGGTGATTGACACCTCTTGTCTGTGTTGACAGTCCGCTCCTGAAAGTATTTGGCTGGTGGAATGTAATCCTTTCTTTTGTAGAAGACCTTTGCTCTTATGTCAATGCTGTTCTTTGATGACTCATTAAAATTTGCATTTTCTCATGTTGGTATTTGATTTCTTACATACAGGGTCTGGCATATTTGCACAGTAAGGGGAAAATGCACAGAGATATTAAGGTGAGTGTCGCGACTGTCCTAGGGAGTAAAATGTATGCAATTTTTTTTTTCTTTTTTAATTTCATGGTTTACATAGCGCTGGCAAAATAATCAGCTTTTTCCATGCTGTGAGTTCACATCAATCCCTACCCTTAAGGAGCTTGGGTCACCCATGCATTACATACACATACTAGACAGGAGCCAATGAGCTACTACTACTAGTATGTCTTTGCAGATAGTTACCTGGCTGGGATCCAAACTCAGGACCCCGGCACTACAAGGCAAAAGTGCTAACCATTAAGCCACCGTGTTGCCTAAACCGGCGGTCGCCAACCTCTTGGAACTCATAGACCACTAAATTCATCATTGTAAATCCCGCGGACCACTAATAGGAATTTTTTCAAAATATATTCTCATTTATTTTGTTTCCTTGCATATAATTATATACTCATATGTATGTATATCTATCTATCTATATCTATATATAGATATATATAGACATATATATAAAACCGCTGCATGAGTCCGTGAGAAGCAGCCCCAGAGCCTCCGTGCCCAGCCTGCACGCCATCAGAGGGGCCCGGGGACCACCAAAATGTTCTCGCGGACCACCGGTTGGCGACCGCTGGCCTAAACAAACTTTGGTGTAGCGATTTGGTTATAGACTTTTGGTGGCTTTAGAACAATTTGATATGACATGGGTGACCGGATAGTATTATTTTCATTCTGATAATATTAGGGTTAGGTTTACCCTTAGGACTTGTTTCCTTTGCAATGGTTTTCATGCTGGCTAGCTGAGATCAGTGAGTATGCGTCTTCTGAAAACTGGAATGCAGTTGGCTGTGTATCAGCATGCAGAGCCTTTCTTGTTGTTTCTGTGCACTTTAGTTTCTTTCTGAAAGACAAGCAAAACAGATCAAAATGATCCCTTAAGCTGCCCATGCACTGTTCTATTTTTGTTGTTTTGCCTGTGGGCTAAAGGGAAAAAATAGAACAGATTCCTTCAACGTTTACGAGCGAGGAATCCCCGCTGTTTCCTTGGTATTACCCGAGCAGAGCCGGCAGCTCTGCATTTCTGATCTGCTCCTTCAATTGACTGATCGAGGGATGCCGTCTGAAAGGGTGCCGACAACAGCACCCACTGTGCAAATTTCAAATTCACATAATGTATGGCCAGCTTTGGGGTTAGCTTAAGGAGATATATGTGAAGTTGGTTAAGCTTGGGGCTAGGCTGAGGTCAGCAGTCATAATAAGGCTAATAGTTAGATTTAAGGGTTATTTTGAGATTCACAGCTAGGTAGATTAGTGGTTTAGCTTCTGGTTAAGGTTTAGCTTTACATGCGGTTAGGTTTAGGAAAAACAGTAACTTAAATTCTGACTGTACTTCATAGCCGTTAGCTTTGGAGCCTTAATGTACATTGCGTTAAGGAAGTCTATGCATAAAGAAAGGGCCGCCAACACCCTGCAACGGACTTAGAAGCACACACGGCACTTCCCTCCCCCCCCCCAATGTAGTTTGTGCGTTGTTGGCGAGAGGTTTGTTGTGAGTTGGCCACACTGTACATATTTGTGGGGTGCTATTCATAAAGGACGGTATTGCAATACATCACAGTCATGAGATGCATTGACTGAATGGCCTCTCAAAAAGCGGTTAGCCACGTCCAGACAGAAAATGGAGGATTGGCCTTAGTGAACAATCACATAGCTCACGCTGCGGCTTTTTCCCCCAAAGTCACTGTTTTTTATATCATAAGTTTGTTTTTGTTTTTCAACAATTGAATGAGGGTTATCATGGCGGTTACCATGGTTGGTCTGTGGTTATCCTGAGCCAAAGGTTTGAAATAAGTCATTCTTTTGCACTTGACCATTGGGGGACAAGAATGGATGAAACAGTATAAATGGCAAAGCCTATATGTTACATCGTGGGAAGGCTATTCACTCAGTGAGCATTATAAGGGGCCTATTTATAAAGCATTTGCACAGCTATTCATCCAGCAAAATGGCGGGTACCTTTTTGTTCTGTGTGAGTTCACCAGCTGCAATGAGAATGGGGCAAAATCAAATGGTCTTAGGATATTTTTTTCTTGTTGAATGTTCTTAACCTTCCTGGCGGTAATCCCAAGTGTGGCTCGGGGGTAAATTTTCCGTACCAAAAGCGGTAACCCCCCGAGCCACACTCTGGCATCTTCCAGGTTCCTTCCCTGCCAGCGCCGGCATTGTAGGGGGCGGAACCGGCGAGAAATAGAAGAAAAAAAATACTGAGATAATCATACCACCAGGAAGGTAAAGGCATATTCCATATATATTTTGAATGGCTAGACCCCTAAGTGTCCTATTTAAAGCAGGACTTGGTTGCGTACATTACTAAATATATATGAAAGTTACATGGTTACGTCAAGGCGCCTCTGTAACATGCAATCTTATTTGAATCACTGAGTAATGGCGCATATAAAAGCTTTAATTGAATTGAGAGCGAGCTTTCCTGGGAGTCATCCAATTATTTCCTCTGGTGAAAGATACTGACATTGTAGGAGTGCTCACTGATAACAGGGTCACCCATGATACGGTTCCTATTATTATTGTGCTTGTTGTATTTAGAAGACCGTTTCTTTTATGCAGTCTGTTTTCCTGCTGATGGCTGTAACAGTACAATTCTGCTATTAACAAATTGTATTTCTCACTTAGGGTGCCAACATACTACTTACAGACAATGGAGATGTCAAACTAGGTAACGTCTGCATATCTAATTGTTTTCACAATCTTGCAGAGAAGGTGTCCTGTTATCTTACAGCAGAGCTTGGCAAACTGAAAGCCTCCAGCTCTTGCGGAACTACATTTCCCAGAATACCTTGCAAACCACTGGATGATAAGGCATGCTGGGATTTGTAGTTCTGTTGTCACTGAATGGCATTGAATATTTCCTTAACTCCAGAAGTGCAGCTGTTCATTTAAAGTATATCTAAACCCAAGAACTAAAGTTGAATATACTGTATATTCAGCTTACCAGTTCTTAGATGTGGTGGCTACATTCTGTACATTTTCTGCATAAAAATACCTGTTGATCCTGCCAGGAATTTTAACAGGCTTCCTATCTTATTTCTGAGAGCTGCAAAACACCTACCCCTTATGCAGTGGTAAAAAGGAGAGAGAGGCTTTGTTATAGGTCCAAATCAGGTGAGCACCCTAGGGTGACCACACCAATAGTTCATAGATACAGTACTGTGAGTGAGCGTTGTCACCCTAGGAGATGAAAGGTGTTACTGGCAGGAGCACTATGTAAAAAGAATGTCACAGCAAGGATAGCTAAATCATAAACCTTTTTAAAAATGGGTTGCCTTATGTCCAACATGATTTGGCTTGAGCATAGTGACACAAAACCAAAATGGTTGCCGACCGTGAGCAGATTTTGTTTTTTAAATTGTCAGCATGCAATCACTCATGGATTTTTAATTTTACAGCGGACTTCGGTGTGGCAGCAAAAATAACAGCAACAATTGCCAAGAGGAAATCTTTCATCGGAACCCCATACTGGTAAGGAAGGACACCTCTGTTACTCTACTAGGTGCATTCCGCCTCTTGAAAAGAAGGACAGGGCCCATAACAGCCAATCACATCATCCTTTCTAGTGTAGTATGGGAGAAAGAAAGGGAGAAACTGATTGGTTACTACACTATTTGGCCAAACGTTTGTGAAAACCTGACCATCAGAGCTATACGAGCTTGTTGGACATTTTATTCCAAAACCATGGGCATTAAAGTGTATACACATCCTTAGAAATAACTGCTTATTTTCTCCATTTTGGTCTATTATATACACTGTATACATACATTAAAGTGACACTAAACTCAGGAGGTAAACCTTAAAAATACATCATATGTACTTATACACCATATGTAAGTACATTAACCATTAACAAAAATGTATCTTTGTGTATCACTCGGCTGTAGATCCTCCAATCATCTCTGAATTGGTGCTGACACTGTCCTTCCTTCTGGAGGGGGGCTACTTTTATTCCCCATGGTCCCTGTGTGTGTTGTAAAGTAGTCACCGCTCCAAGCTCACCCCTGTGCTGGACTACAATCTCAATACAAATTATTAAATTAAACATGAGATTGTAGTCCATCACAGGAGCGAACTTGGAGCGGTGACTACTTTACAACACACACAGGGACCATGGGGAATAAAAGTAGCCCCCCTCCAGAAGGAAGGACAGTGTCAGCACCAATTCAGAGATGATTGGAGGATCTACAGCCGAGTGATACACAAATAAGATACAATTGTTGCTAATAGTTACGTTACTTGAATGTATTTTTAGCATTTAACTCCTGAGTTTCATGTCATTTTAAAGCCCATTTTGCCTAATGTATCCGAGTGTGATAAATCAGAACTCTGAATCAGAATTCAACTAATTTCCCAGAAAGAATAAACAGTTTGAGTCTATTATATTGCAGTGTATGTTTGACCATGCTCTTTCTGTCACAGGATGGCCCCAGAAGTGGCAGCCGTGGAGAAGAATGGAGGATACAACCAACTCTGTGATATCTGGGCTGTCGGTATCACTGCAATAGAGCTTGCAGAGCTGCAGCCACCATTGTTTGATCTGCATCCAATGAGGTCAGTTTTGGCTTTGGTTTTAGATGTCCGCTGACGAACAAAGCTTGTGACTTTTTTGTGTCTTTGCTAAACTTGTAGAACAGATTTAGATCTAGGTTGTGCTTTTAAAATAAACTGAAGCAAGCATTCAGATTCCTTGTCGCACATTAGCGCAGCTTTAGAAAGCCCAGGTATGGATTTCATTAAAGCCCATCTATGGCTACCCCAGTGCTTGTTTTTGTCTAGGGGACTGGAGTAATGCAGATTTACTTCTCTGCTCCTGCCGGTTCCCTCTGGACTAGTAGACCGGTCTCCACAACCCCACTGGGCTTTGGAAAGCTAACGGATGCTAACATCGTCACGTCATCATAGCCCTACATTAAACATGAGAACGTCAAGGGACATTCCACTAGCTGGAGTTTGGTGGGGTAATGGGGATCATTTAGGCCTGGTTCACACCTGGGCGTTTTGTAGCGCGTTGGTACGCTCTGCAAAACGCTCAACACTGAAATCCCACCATTTCCTATGGGTATGGTTCACACCTGGGCGTATTACAGGACGTATGAACGCGCTACAAAACGCCCTACGCTCAAAGAAGTACAGGAGCTTCTTTGGGGCGTTTTTGTCGAGCGTTTCCATTGGGATACAGCCAAGTAGCCCTCGGAAACACGCGTTTGTCGCGCGTTTTTTTTACCGCGAGTCACGCATATTCGATACGCCTGGGTGTGAACCCAGCCTTAAGTCAATCTGCTTTACTCCAGCCCCTATACAAAACGAGCACTTAACCCTCGCAGTGTGTAGGTAGCCCCACAGCAAGAGTAGTTTTTTTCTAGTTTATTGCTGTCTCTGCTCCAACTGGAGTGATTCACTCTTCTATTTGCCCTTTTGACCATTATCACCGAGACCGAAAGTGATGGGGAATCCAAAACATTAGATTTGTCACCGAGAAGGAATAGAGGGAAAAAATCTTTTAGTGGGGGCATCTGTTCCAGTGGCCGCTATCTAAGAACGGATTTCCCCTAATTTTGGAAACATTCCCTCTTCCTGTTGTGTCTTTGGGGCAAAAAGTGAAGGGAAGCACCCCAACAGACTGCACTTTAATAGTTATGAAATTACTAAGCTGATGGGGTTGAACCCTTTCACCAGCTTCTTCCACCAAACTGCCCTCCATCTCCATTCTGCTCACGTACAGCAGGCAGGACTAGGAATCCCGCTTTCCCAAAACTAAGACAGAACAGGACACAGAGATTTCTCCACTGGGGTCCCTGAGAGTGCCAGAAGCCAGCGAGTGATTCAGCGGCAAGATTTCAATGGATGTTTTATCTGTATTTTATTTTGTAGAGGAAATCTTTCTTTTTTTAATATTCCCTTTTTTTTTTTATTATAGAGCTTTGTTTCTAATGTCGAAGAGTAACTTCCAGCCCCCTAAGCTAAAGGAGAAACTGAGATGGTAAGTTCATTGTTTTTAACCGCAACTGCAGCCACACTTGAGCCAATGCTCAATTTGAATACAGTAGAGAAGGACTAGAACCTCTGAGTTGCTGACCCATTAAAAATATGCAGCATAGGAGTTCTGGCTTCGCTCAGTCTTTATGACCTGTGTGCTTGTTGATGGCATGGGCTGAGAGGTGAATAGTAATCATCTTCCTTTCAGGGGCCACTTTAATTTGCGTACTTATTTTAGCCAAAGCACTTTAAAGGAGAACTATGGGGTTGGGGCTTCTCCCCATAGTTCTCAGAAGGGTAACTGGAGGACATAAACTAGCGTCCTCCCGTTACCCAAAGCTCAGTATACCGCAAGCTGCAGCTCGCAGTATACTGAGACGCCACAGCTGAAACGGATCCCGACAATTATGTCTGGATCCGCCCAGCTGCATGAGTGACAGCTGGCTCTGCCTATCTAGAGGAAGAGCCAGCTGTACCCGCCCCCTCCCCCATCAATTCCGCCTGTCAGCGCTGGAGGATTGGAGCGGGGAGGGGGGAATCCAGCCCCTCTCCTGTCACGGCTCTGTGCCGTGACAGGATCCAGAAGTGAGCGAATGCCGGTATGTGTTCGCTCACTTCCCGATCTACTGAGCCAACCTGTGACAGTCTCATGGTCACAGGTCGGCTAGAACTATGAGGATGAGTGAAAAGCACCCACCTAATAGTTCTCCTCTCCTTTTAAGGACTATCCTAACCTCCTGCATTGGAACTCTGGCTGTTAAATTACATGCCCTCTAAGTTTTCAGCAATGTTTTTACCTTTTGATTCATGCACATTCTTATATGTTAAATGTTTCTTCTTCAGGACGCCAGTGTTTCATAACTTTGTCAAAGTTGCTCTCACTAAAAATCCAAAGAAAAGGCCAACCGCTGAGCGAATCCTGACTGTAAGTTCCCACCTGCTGCACCATGTACAGTTTGTCATATCTTCTCTCATCTAACCCTGATTTTCTCTCTTCCAGCATACGTATGTGGCACAAGGGGGTCTTTCCAGATTCCTGGCTCTGGAGCTTCTTGATAAGGTGAACAACCCAGATCATCATCACCATTATATTGAGCCTGATGAGGATGACCTGGAGGTAAGTGACTGAACCTTTCTCTATAATGAAGAGAAGGAACGTTTAACGGTGTCCATGCTTTCATTGGTCAAAACATTAGTGTTGTAATTAATTTGCAGTACAATGAAACAGCTTCACTTTATATTTAGCCCCCCTCTCTCTCCCCAACTGTATTCAGCCACTAGGCGTTCAAAGAGTAAGCCCTGTGTAAGCTCCCGACGTTGGCTTGGAGCTTACACAGGGCTGAGGAGGCATGCCTGCTCCATATGACAGCACTGGGTGCCTGATTGGCCAAGTCCCAAACACCAGCACTATCTCGTCAGAAGAAGGGGAGTGAGTCACATGATCCCCTTACCTGGAAGAAATGGGTAGTTGCGGGGGGGACAGGACTATAAAGCAATAAAATGGTGTGAGACTTTAGGGCCGGTTCACACCAAAAACTCCACGTTCCAGTGCATTCGGCCTCTGGAACGGAAGCTGGCCGGCTCCCTGAGGAGGAGCGGGAGGAGGCGTGGCGGTGCATTGAAATCAATGGCACTGAAGCCACACCTAACCCCCCCCAAACCCCCCCCCCCCCCCCCCCCCCGCCCCCCCCCAGCCCGCAGTGCAATCAGACGCGTGGCAAAACTTTGCCTGCGTTCCGTTCCACCGCAAACGCAAAAAATAGAGCAAGCCCTATTTTTGCCTTTGCAGTGTTTTGCCACGCATCCGATCGCACTGCGGGCGTGGAGGCGGTGCCATTGAATTCAATGCACCGCCATGCCCCCTCCTGCCCCAGAATGCAGGGGGAACATTCAGAGGAAGCACTCCTGGTTCAGGATGATGGTATTATGCAAGATGTAAACACAGGTGTGCCTAGGCACCCTCATTTTCCAGGAACTGCACTGCTGTTTTTCAGGAATAATTCCAGACAAAAGTTAAATTTTTCTGAGTTAGCTTCCTGACTTCAGTACATTGGCTGTGTTTCCTGGGTAGCAGTAGTAGTGCACTAGTTGACTGCTTTTTTTTTTTGCCTGCAGTTGACATTCAAAGCCCTGAGATTTTAGAATAGTTTTGGAGTGGGGAATCCCTGGCTGGATTATGGGGAGGAGTAATATTTGTCATTGTGGTTTTCCTGCAGCCAGTCTTGGCGGTGCGACACACCATTCGTTCTACAAACAAGGGAATGAGAGCAGAGAGGACCGCATCAGAGCTCAACTGTAAGTTTCAAATCTGTCTTTATTTCATCTCATCATAGATATTTTTTTCAAGCAGTTGGAATCACTTGGATTAAAGTCGAGCGTCTGGAATTGAACTGTGTTAAAGGGACTTAAATCAGGATCACATAAAACAAAAAACCTCATCAGATATCCACTTCTGTCCTTTTTACATCCTCAAGGCAGCTCTGACAATTCTGGTTCTGTGTGGTGCTACTGTACTGTAACTGTGGTGGTCTCTGGTTGCCTAAGAACTGTGGTGGTCTCTGGTTGCCTAAGAACTGTGGTGATCTCTGGTTGCCTAAGAACTGTTGTGGTCTCCGGTTGCCTAAGAACTGTGGTGGTCTCCGGTTGCCTAAGAACTGTGGTGGTCTCTAGCTTCCTGCATCAGAACTGTGGTGGTCTCTAGCTTCCTGCCATGGAACTGTGGTGGTCTCTAGCTGCCTGCCATGGAACTGAGGTGGTCTCTAGCTGCCTGCCATGGAACTGAGGTGGTCTCTAGCTGCCTGCTATAGCACTGAGGTGGTCCCTAGCTGCCTGCCATGGAACTGAGGTGGTCTCTAACTGCCTGCCATGCAACTGAGGTGGTCTCTAGCTGCCTGCCATGGAACTGAGGTGATCTCTAGCTGCCTGCCATGGAACTGAGGTGGTCTCTAGCTGCCTGCTATAGCACTGAGGATGTATGTATGTCATGTAGGTGTCTGCATTGCATTATGGGATGTATGTCATGTAGGTGTCTGCATTGCATTATGGGATGTATGTCATGTAGGTGCCTGCATTGCATTGTGGGATGGATGGATGTCGTGTAGGTGCCTGCATTGCATTATGGGATGGTGTGGTGGACATGCTGCAAATTTGAGTGTCCACGTTTGGCTCTTCCATGGTTCTCTGCAGGAACAATTATATTGGGAGTAAAGCTTTGCATGGCTAGTAGATTTTCATGCTAACGTTCATTTGAAAAATCTCATCAAAGCATTTGCTCATGCCATCAGAGACCTGACCAATGTCATTTGATGGGGACATTGGATTTTTTGAATTAATGGAGCTTCCCCAAACGAAAACCACGTCCCCTGTTAGAATTTCGTTTGTTCCAAGAAAACATTTCCGCTTTGCTCCTTGGATTATTTTCATCTGAAAAACATATTTTGTTCAAACAAAATTCTGCTGGTGTATTACGAGCTTAACTGGTACTTGTGGTTCTTTGTCATTTCCTAATGACAGGTTCCCTTGCTGAGCGGTTTGTTTTGTCTTCTGTTGGTGGTTCTCCGAAGCATTGGAAAACTAACAAGAGTCCTCTTATGTCCTAATTACAAAAGCCGAACAGAAGCTTTTTTTTATATAATACTTCCTGTGCAGTTTTTTGTCTGCTGCCATTGTGTTAGATTCTGGGCTGTGATATTTGAAGTCCTGTAATTCACATTTGCTGTAATTCCCCCAGAAACAGGAACTAAACACAGCTACAGCTGTCACTGGATGCTTCTTATATACACAGCTTCCTTTGTGTCCTATTGTCAGAAGTGTCCTCGTTCACCTTCCGCACTTCCTCTAGATTCCAGTATGAAAGCAGATCAAATCTGGTCAGTTTAGGGATTACTTTAAACAAGTAAACAGCCAACACGCTTCAACTTTGCCAACGCTGTGCAAATCCAGGTACAAGCGTTTGTTGTACTTTTGTTTCCTTGCTGCAAAACAGTCTTCAACTTTTGTATTGTTCTTTTTTTAAAGTTCATGTTCACATTGGAGGTGAGGAGATTAAGGGGGGATATGATCTCCATGTACAAAATGTTCAATGGTGGCAGCAACATTAGCGATAAACTGTTTAAAATTAATTCCATTGCAAAAACTAGAGGCTGCCACCTAAAATTGGTGGAAAAAAAATTCCAGCACAAGGGGCGAAGGGGGTTCTTTACAGTAAGATCAGTTAGGGTCTGGAACTCACTGCCGCCTGCAGGCAGTGATTTCAGCAAACAATGTGGAATGGTTCAAGAAACTTTTGGACGATTTCTTAACCAGTTGACATCCGCGGTGTTAAACCCCCTTCCCATCCAGGCCATTTTTCAGTATTCAGCGCTGCGGTACTTTAACTGACATTTATTCCGTCATGCAGCGCTGTACTGAAATGAATTTTATACCCTTTTTTGGGGACAGATAGAGCTTTCTTTTGGTGGTATTTATTCACCACTGGG
>NW_017307196.1:144889-147770 GCF_000935625.1 Nanorana parkeri
TTCCGGTGCTTGCAGTATTTTTGCAGAACGCAAGCACTAATGTGCTTGCGTTCCGGGTGCAGCCGGCTTGCGTTCATGAGGCCGGACGCACTGGAGCGCGGAGTTTGTGGTGTGAACCGGCCCATAGGAAGGCTTGAAAGAGAAACTGATCTGTGGAAGCTGTGGTCTAAAAAGGCAGGCAGAGGGTAAAGGACTAGTCGTCTGCATTGTGGTCTCCCTAAGCTTATCTTTTCCCTGTTAATGACTTACCATGTCTTTTTCTGCACTATACATGCAGGGCTTTGCTTCCTCATGTCAGAGCCTCCAGTCTCCAAAGACTAGCATTCAGAGGAAGCACTCCTGGTTCAGGAGGATGGTATTATGCAAGATGTAAACACAGGTGTGCCTAGGCACCCTCATTTTCCAGGAACTGCACTGCTGTTTTTCAGGAATAATTCCAGACAAAAGTTAAATTTTTCTGAGTTAGCTTCCTGACTTCAGTACATTGGCTGTGTTTCCTGGGTAGCAGTAGTAGTGCACTAGTTGACTGCTTTTTTTTTTTGCCTGCAGTTGACATTCAAAGCCCTGAGATTTTAGAATAGTTTTGGAGTGGGGAATCCCTGGCTGGATTATGGGGAGGAGTAATATTTGTCATTGTGGTTTTCCTGCAGCCAGTCTTGGCGGTGCGACACACCATTCGTTCTACAAACAAGGGAATGAGAGCAGAGAGGACCGCATCAGAGCTCAACTGTAAGTTTCAAATCTGTCTTTATTTCATCTCATCATAGATATTTTTTTCAAGCAGTTGGAATCACTTGGATTAAAGTCGAGCGTCTGGAATTGAACTGTGTTAAAGGGACTTAAATCAGGATCACATAAAACAAAAAACCTCATCAGATATCCACTTCTGTCCTTTTTACATCCTCAAGGCAGCTCTGACAATTCTGGTTCTGTGTGGTGCTACTGTACTGTAACTGTGGTGGTCTCTGGTTGCCTAAGAACTGTGGTGGTCTCTGGTTGCCTAAGAACTGTGGTGATCTCTGGTTGCCTAAGAACTGTTGTGGTCTCCGGTTGCCTAAGAACTGTGGTGGTCTCCGGTTGCCTAAGAACTGTGGTGGTCTCTAGCTTCCTGCATCAGAACTGTGGTGGTCTCTAGCTTCCTGCCATGGAACTGTGGTGGTCTCTAGCTGCCTGCCATGGAACTGAGGTGGTCTCTAGCTGCCTGCTATAGCACTGAGGTGGTCCCTAGCTGCCTGCCATGGAACTGAGGTGGTCTCTAACTGCCTGCCATGCAACTGAGGTGGTCTCTAGCTGCCTGCCATGGAACTGAGGTGATCTCTAGCTGCCTGCCATGGA
This sequence comes from Nanorana parkeri, assembly GCF_000935625.1. Taxonomy (NCBI): domain Eukaryota; kingdom Metazoa; phylum Chordata; class Amphibia; order Anura; family Dicroglossidae; genus Nanorana; species Nanorana parkeri. The sequence goes on from NW_017307196.1 coordinate 146,225, forward strand.
ACTGAGGTGGTCTCTAGCTGCCTGCTATAGCACTGAGGATGTATGTATGTCATGTAGGTGTCTGCATTGCATTATGGGATGTATGTCATGTAGGTGTCTGCATTGCATTATGGGATGTATGTCATGTAGGTGCCTGCATTGCATTGTGGGATGGATGGATGTCGTGTAGGTGCCTGCATTGCATTATGGGATGGTGTGGTGGACATGCTGCAAATTTGAGTGTCCACGTTTGGCTCTTCCATGGTTCTCTGCAGGAACAATTATATTGGGAGTAAAGCTTTGCATGGCTAGTAGATTTTCATGCTAACGTTCATTTGAAAAATCTCATCAAAGCATTTGCTCATGCCATCAGAGACCTGACCAATGTCATTTGATGGGGACATTGGATTTTTTGAATTAATGGAGCTTCCCCAAACGAAAACCACGTCCCCTGTTAGAATTTCGTTTGTTCCAAGAAAACATTTCCGCTTTGCTCCTTGGATTATTTTCATCTGAAAAACATATTTTGTTCAAACAAAATTCTGCTGGTGTATTACGAGCTTAACTGGTACTTGTGGTTCTTTGTCATTTCCTAATGACAGGTTCCCTTGCTGAGCGGTTTGTTTTGTCTTCTGTTGGTGGTTCTCCGAAGCATTGGAAAACTAACAAGAGTCCTCTTATGTCCTAATTACAAAAGCCGAACAGAAGCTTTTTTTTATATAATACTTCCTGTGCAGTTTTTTGTCTGCTGCCATTGTGTTAGATTCTGGGCTGTGATATTTGAAGTCCTGTAATTCACATTTGCTGTAATTCCCCCAGAAACAGGAACTAAACACAGCTACAGCTGTCACTGGATGCTTCTTATATACACAGCTTCCTTTGTGTCCTATTGTCAGAAGTGTCCTCGTTCACCTTCCGCACTTCCTCTAGATTCCAGTATGAAAGCAGATCAAATCTGGTCAGTTTAGGGATTACTTTAAACAAGTAAACAGCCAACACGCTTCAACTTTGCCAACGCTGTGCAAATCCAGGTACAAGCGTTTGTTGTACTTTTGTTTCCTTGCTGCAAAACAGTCTTCAACTTTTGTATTGTTCTTTTTTTAAAGTTCATGTTCACATTGGAGGTGAGGAGATTAAGGGGGGATATGATCTCCATGTACAAAATGTTCAATGGTGGCAGCAACATTAGCGATAAACTGTTTAAAATTAATTCCATTGCAAAAACTAGAGGCTGCCACCTAAAATTGGTGGAAAAAAAATTCCAGCACAAGGGGCGAAGGGGGTTCTTTACAGTAAGATCAGTTAGGGTCTGGAACTCACTGCCGCCTGCAGGCAGTGATTTCAGCAAACAATGTGGAATGGTTCAAGAAACTTTTGGACGATTTCTTAACCAGTTGACATCCGCGGTGTTAAACCCCCTTCCCATCCAGGCCATTTTTCAGTATTCAGCGCTGCGGTACTTTAACTGACATTTATTCCGTCATGCAGCGCTGTACTGAAATGAATTTTATACCCTTTTTTGGGGACAGATAGAGCTTTCTTTTGGTGGTATTTATTCACCACTGGG
>NW_017307196.1:147867-165392 GCF_000935625.1 Nanorana parkeri
GAACTGTGGTGGTCTCTGGTTGCCTAAGAACTGTGGTGATCTCTGGTTGCCTAAGAACTGTTGTGGTCTCCGGTTGCCTAAGAACTGTGGTGGTCTCCGGTTGCCTAAGAACTGTGGTGGTCTCTAGCTTCCTGCATCAGAACTGTGGTGGTCTCTAGCTTCCTGCCATGGAACTGTGGTGGTCTCTAGCTGCCTGCCATGGAACTGAGGTGGTCTCTAGCTGCCTGCCATGGAACTGAGGTGGTCTCTAGCTGCCTGCTATAGCACTGAGGATGTATGTATGTCATGTAGGTGTCTGCATTGCATTATGGGATGTATGTCATGTAGGTGTCTGCATTGCATTATGGGATGTATGTCATGTAGGTGCCTGCATTGCATTGTGGGATGGATGGATGTCGTGTAGGTGCCTGCATTGCATTATGGGATGGTGTGGTGGACATGCTGCAAATTTGAGTGTCCACGTTTGGCTCTTCCATGGTTCTCTGCAGGAACAATTATATTGGGAGTAAAGCTTTGCATGGCTAGTAGATTTTCATGCTAACGTTCATTTGAAAAATCTCATCAAAGCATTTGCTCATGCCATCAGAGACCTGACCAATGTCATTTGATGGGGACATTGGATTTTTTGAATTAATGGAGCTTCCCCAAACGAAAACCACGTCCCCTGTTAGAATTTCGTTTGTTCCAAGAAAACATTTCCGCTTTGCTCCTTGGATTATTTTCATCTGAAAAACATATTTTGTTCAAACAAAATTCTGCTGGTGTATTACGAGCTTAACTGGTACTTGTGGTTCTTTGTCATTTCCTAATGACAGGTTCCCTTGCTGAGCGGTTTGTTTTGTCTTCTGTTGGTGGTTCTCCGAAGCATTGGAAAACTAACAAGAGTCCTCTTATGTCCTAATTACAAAAGCCGAACAGAAGCTTTTTTTTATATAATACTTCCTGTGCAGTTTTTTGTCTGCTGCCATTGTGTTAGATTCTGGGCTGTGATATTTGAAGTCCTGTAATTCACATTTGCTGTAATTCCCCCAGAAACAGGAACTAAACACAGCTACAGCTGTCACTGGATGCTTCTTATATACACAGCTTCCTTTGTGTCCTATTGTCAGAAGTGTCCTCGTTCACCTTCCGCACTTCCTCTAGATTCCAGTATGAAAGCAGATCAAATCTGGTCAGTTTAGGGATTACTTTAAACAAGTAAACAGCCAACACGCTTCAACTTTGCCAACGCTGTGCAAATCCAGGTACAAGCGTTTGTTGTACTTTTGTTTCCTTGCTGCAAAACAGTCTTCAACTTTTGTATTGTTCTTTTTTTAAAGTTCATGTTCACATTGGAGGTGAGGAGATTAAGGGGGGATATGATCTCCATGTACAAAATGTTCAATGGTGGCAGCAACATTAGCGATAAACTGTTTAAAATTAATTCCATTGCAAAAACTAGAGGCTGCCACCTAAAATTGGTGGAAAAAAAATTCCAGCACAAGGGGCGAAGGGGGTTCTTTACAGTAAGATCAGTTAGGGTCTGGAACTCACTGCCGCCTGCAGGCAGTGATTTCAGCAAACAATGTGGAATGGTTCAAGAAACTTTTGGACGATTTCTTAACCAGTTGACATCCGCGGTGTTAAACCCCCTTCCCATCCAGGCCATTTTTCAGTATTCAGCGCTGCGGTACTTTAACTGACATTTATTCCGTCATGCAGCGCTGTACTGAAATGAATTTTATACCCTTTTTTGGGGACAGATAGAGCTTTCTTTTGGTGGTATTTATTCACCACTGGGGTTTTATTTTTTTACTATATTAAGGAAAAATTACCAAAATTTTTTTTAAAAAAACAGTTTCCCCTATATTAAATGATAAAACATTTATTATTACCCAATTTTTTGGTAAAATATAAAAGATGGGGTCACGTCGGGTAAAAAGACACTAAACATGTCAAGCCTTAAAATTGCGTGCGCGCGCGAAACCTCAAAAAACGATAATACCCAAAATTGGCCCTAGGCGACGCTTTAAAAGCTGTTACCGCTCATCAGTTTAGTGTTATCAGTGATTGATGGCCCTAAAATGATTGCTCTCACTGCGACGTTCTCGGCGATATGTAACATGTGTAGCGCAATTGTAATTTTTGCGCGCTGGGGCACCGGACGCGTATTTACGTTTATAGGCGCGTAAACGTGGGGGTGGGGGAGTTAAACATTTTGGGGGGGTTTTTTCCCCTTTTTTTATATGTGGCTTTTATTTTATTTTACTTTTTTATGTGTTACTTTTCTTTTTTTTTATTTATATTTTTTTTTTTGCACTTATTGTTATTGCTATTATATAGGGGGATAACAACCCCCTATATAATAGCAAAGGCACACTGACAGGTCCTCTCTATGGAGATATTAGGGGTCTCTAGGACCCCTAATATCACCTATGGACCCCAAAAGAAGCTGATAAAGCAGAGATCTGCTTTATCAGCTTCTTCTCTCTCCAGATGACTGACAGGTGAATGCGGAAGTGATGTAACACACATCACTTCTGCATTCACAGCCCGGACGGGGATCAGCAATGAGCTGATCTCCCGTCCTCCTCCTCTTGACGCCCTCGGAGCCGGTCCCGGGATCCAAGATGGGGCAGCGGATCCCGGGAATCAAGGTGAGGGGTCGGGGGGGGAAACCGGAAGCGCTGACCGGGCGCAACCCGCAGATGCTGCAGTGCCGTCCGTCCGTTTTTTTACTACGGGCGGACGGCAAGAGGTTAAGGGACCGTAATATACAGGGGTACAGGTACTCCTAGAATGAGATCCTAATAGGTTGGACTTGATGGGCTAATGTCTTTATTCAACCTCAAATACTATGTAACTATGTAAAGTGACCCATTCTGTCCTTGCTGCTATCCAGTCTAGCAGTACCGGTTTATAGAGGATGTTACAATTATTGGTCCTTCTCCCTCCTCGCAGCTCTACCAGCCTACCAGAAAAGGAGGGATGATGTCATTGTATCTGCTCTGATACATGATGTCATTGTATCCAAACTACTCTGTAAAAATCTATTTTAGAAGTCGGAGTTGTCTATCTAGGCAAAGCTGGAGAGTGGGGAATAGAGAGCCAACAGCAGCCTAGAACAGGTACTGTTAAATCGCGGAACAATGGGGGAATGGCATATATATATTGTATCCTACCAGTCCTTAGACGTAGTGGCTGCATTCGTTTGCTTTTTCTTTTTTTTATCCTTCTTTCCCTTTCTATTCACCCCCATTTTTTCTGCCAATAACACAGTTCCAGTGGTAGGGTGACAACGTTCACTCGCCTTCTGTGTCAGGACAACAGGAATGAGATGGGACTAAGGAATCCCGCCCATCTTCTATTGTCCATAGCATAGAGGGGTGTCGTTTTTAGAAAACAATGTCATTCAAAAACAGGCAGAGAGCACAGGAAGTTTTCAGTTACTAGATTTCCGTCTGGGTCAACGGATATTTTATTTTAACTTGTTTACAAACATAACAAAACACTTTCAGTGGTATATTTATTAGATCAAAAGGGAGCAAATAGGAGAAGTTCATTGTTAGGGGATGCATACAGTACAAGACCAACACCTGTTTAAATGTCTTCCTGTACTAGTCTGTTACATATTGATATAGCAGTGACCTCATCAGTTACATAGTAATACCGCAGTGACCTCATCAGTTACATAGTAAGACTGCAGTGACCTCATCAGTTACATAGTAATACCGCAGTGACCTCATCGGTTGCATAGTAATACCGCAGTGACCTCATCGGTTACATAGTAATACCGCAGTAACCTCATCATTTACATAGGAATACCGCAATAACCTCATCATTTACATAGGAATACCGCAATTACCTCATCAGTTACATAGTGATACCGCAGTGACCTCATCAGTTACATAGTAATACTGCAGTGACCTCATCTGTTACATAGTAATACCGCAGTGAAATCATCATTTACATAGTGATACTGCAGTAACCTCATCATTAACATAGGAATACTGCAGTGACCTCATTAGTAACAAAGGAATACATCAGTGACCTTATCAGTTACATAGGAATGCTGCAGTGGCCTCATCAGTTACATAGGAATATCACAGTGGCCTCATCAGTTACATAGGAATGCCGCAGTGGCCTCATCAGTTACATAGGAATGCCGCAGTGGCCTCATCAGTTTCATAGGAATATCGCAGTGGCCTCATCAGTTACATAGGAATGCCGCAGTGGCCTCATCAGTTACATAGGAATGCCGCAGTGGCCTCATCAGTTTCATAGGAATATCGCAGTGGCCTCATCAGTTACATAGAAATATCGCAGTGGCCTCATCAGTTACATAGGACTATCGCAGTGACCATTTGGAGATGGGTTTCTCTTGTCTGTGTAGCTAATGCTCTGTTGTTGTTTTCTTTTCAGTTGACAAACTGCAGTTTGAGCCTCCACTCAGGAAGGAGACGGAAGCCAATGAAATTGTGAGTTGAGTCTTCTACCCATAAGAAACCTTTAGGATATACCCTTGTTTGTTTGAGTGTTGTGTCTTACTGCTTGACATGGCGATCCAGGCAACATATATTGCAGTCATTTAAAGTGAGATGTTGGACACGTAGACTGTTTACATTTTGCCTATCTCTGTATAGAAATGAGAGATATAAATTGGGGGAAGGGGGCGTGTCCTAAACATGGCGGCGTGAGGTGCTCGATCTGAGGAGCTCCGCGGCTTCAGAGTACCATCTGCACTCTTACTATAGACTTTACCCCACCAATACCCCGGATCGCGCTATGTCGACCCGCAGGAAGGCTGGCGGATCCAACTCGCAGGTCTCCGACGCTTCGTTACAGCAGTTTTTCTCCCCGAGGAGCGCTGCCCCCATGGATCGAGGTAGGCCTCGGACGGCATCTTCCACATCTGCGCGTGTCCCGGCACACAGCACTCGCTGGCGGGGATCTCCTTCCCCGGATGCCTCCCGGCATGGCTCTGACTCACTGGAACCACCCGATCCAGACCCCCATGATGATGGAGCTGAACTGGCGGATGAATTACCAGCGGATGTACCGGAGGGGATTCGGGCCTTGCTGCGGTACCTCCCAACTAAACGGGACTTCGAGTCCATGGTGTATAAATTGGGGGAAACTAACAAAGAAAAGCATACTCCAGCTCTTCTCTGCCCTACCCCTCTATACCCCTCTATATCCCTATCCCTGTATAGAGAATGTCCTTTCCATGGCATTTCATATTTGGATATTCCACCTTAACCAAGCAAGCACTTACCTTACTTACTCATTTTGGGTGATGATTTATCTAATGTCAGGATTACAGAAACAAAGAAAAACATTTACTTTTTCAAAATGTTTCCGGTATCCATTGCTGCATACAGTTCTTTTGCACCATAGAACACCACAACAACAAAAATGCAGCATGCAATACTTTTTTATGCGTTGATTTGCATTAGAGCACAAGGCTGTCTAGCACAGTGCAGTGCATTGTGGTGTGAACTGGCCCTAGAGGATTAGGCTAGGTTCACACCTAGGCGATTCAGATGCTGAGCTGTTTTCGTGTGGCTGTCGCGTGTAGAGCTGCAGCTAACGATTATTTTCAAAATCGATTAGTTAGCCGATTATTAAGTTCGATTAATCGGTTAATCGGATAAACTATATGTTTTCAATCGTGCGACTGTTCATTTTTTTGCTACTTCAGTATTATATTTTAAGTCCATCAGCCAGCAATGCAATTCACCTCAACAGTGTGCTGCTGCCTCCTGCTGGCAATTTGTGGAAGTGCTGGAACAGCTGCCTTATGAGAATTTGACTCTTTTTGCCTTTTTTCTTAAATCCTCTCTCATGTGCTTCATTTGTTAAAAGAACATTTGGCAAATTTTTATAGTAGAATTCCAGGCATTAAAATAATCACTCCAGTCTCATCCCCCATGCCCTGACAATGTGCACCCTTTAACTGCATGCAGAACATATGCTGTAATGCACAGGAAAAATAGAGAGGAGTCAGGACAACCTCTGCAGCAAGGATTAGTAAAAAAAAAATCCTAACTGGAGTTGTGCTTTAACAAATAGAACCATAAAAAAGTGCTGGTGTTTCCCACAGTATGTGGCTGTCACCATTCATTTTCTAATCTACACTAGAAGTATGATTGCTGGGATTTGGTTTGTCTTGACAATGCTGCCGTACCTCTCTGTGTTTTTTCCTTCTTTCTGGGCCCAAGCATTGTGTGTTAACCTTTCACATCATACACGTGTGTTAATTTAATATTTTTATTGCTGGTTACATCTGAACAAAAATATCCTAATGCTTTATGTTTTTTTTATTAAGACTGAAAATATTTTTTCTTTCTCTCTCCTCTTATAGGGAGGAAGTCAGGATAACGAATTCTCGCATAGCTGGAATCCTTTTGCTAATGGCGCTAACAACAGCGAGTAAGAAAATTACTGAATTTAAAGAAGTCACCCATTAAAACCCTTTCCAGAAATTAGTAATTTGCACCCCTCAGCTCATTAACTTCCATAGCACAGCTGAGGCCTGTAAATCCCGAACCCTTATCGGAAATCTGCAGTCTAATTATAGAACTGAATAAGAACCTTTGACAGAAAGTAACAACCACTGTGTCTAATAGGACTGATTTCAGACCGAAGCTCAAACCTCAACATTCTATAGACATTAAAGTGGCACTAGACTCCGGAGGTAAATCTTACAAATGCATTTAAGTACCTGAACTATTAACAAAAATGTATCTTATTTGTGTATCACTCGGCTGTAGATCCTCCAATCATTTCTGAATTGGTGCTGACACTGTCCTTCCTTCTGGAGGGGGGCTACTTTTGTTCCCCATGGTCCCTGTGTGTGTTGTAAAGTAGTCACCACTCCAAGCTCACTCCTGTGATGGACTACAATCCCAATACAAATGAGTAAACTAATAATGAGATTGTAGTCCATCCCGGGAGTGAGATTGGAGCGGTGACTACTTTACAACACACACAGGGACCATGGGGAACAAAAGTAGCCCCCCCTACAGAAGGAAGGACAGTGTCAGCACCAATTCAGAGATGATTGGAGGATCTACAGCCGAGTGATACACACATAAGACACATTTTTGTTAATAGTTAAGGTACTTAAATGTATTTTTAAGATTTAACTCCTGAGTTTTTAGTGTGACTTTTTTTTAAAATATAAATCTAACTTTGCAGTCTGACTCCTCTTACTACAGAATGGATGTGTCCAAACTTCTGTTGTATTTGGCACAATGTTGAAAAGGTTGACATTTTTCCACACATAAATATTTAATATGCTTCAGCTTCTTACCATGTCTTAGATGTGGTGGCTGCATCAGTTTCCTTTTGCAGGCTATGTACATTTTCTGCAAGTACATAAAAATACCTTTTGATCCTACCAGAAATCCTGTGTCCTTGTAACTAAAGTTGTTTTACATGCTGGTTTGTGAGTGTGCCATGATGCCTTTCTACTGTACCACTGTTCAAAGCCCATTTCGTGTGCACCTTACTGTATAACTGGTAACAAATTGTTGAGTGCGTTTGTCGTTTGTTTTGCTTGTAACTAAATGTCACTGTTGTCCGTCTTCCCAGTTGTTTTCTGTGAAGTATAGAACACCCAGTCCCCTTTACAATTCACGGTGAATGCAGTGTTCTGTAGTCCTTCCAGACTTCCTGTCATAGGGTATCAACATTGCTCCTACATATATAAATACATACAATACAGTGAGGGAGCATTGCCACTCTAGGACAGGAAGTGTTACTAACAGGACCACCTGGTGAGCAAAAATCTTGAAAGCTAATGCAGCCACACATCTAAGGACTGTAAGCTGCAATATATGGCATTTTAGTTCTTGGGTTTAACTTTATAGTGACCCTGTTGCAAAAATAAAGTAGAAAAAAAGGTTCCCCTGTACAAAAAAAAAAAAAAAAAAGATGATATACTTGCCTATCCCACCTCCCGTGCCTCCGATCTTGCCTATCTTCAAGAGCTACGGTGCCTGGAGAATACAGTGAAGATTAGCAGCGGGGTAGGTAATATTATCTGGGGGTCTTTCTACTCTCTTTATTTTTGTAATTGGGTCGCTTTACCAACCCTCCTCTGTACGTAGCTGGAGATTGTTGACCTCTTTCCTGGAGAATTACTGTAATCCTAAAACGTGTTATGCTCTATGTTGCTTGAATGTATGTAATACTTTGTATTTATATCAATATTATCACATATTGAAAAATTCTTTGCTGTTTCAACAATCACATTGGTATCCAATATGAGAGGTAATTGGACACCCTAAAAGCAGTGCTAGAGCCTTTCGCTCACGTAAGTCAGACTGTGTGTTCGTTGCATGATTTGCATTGACATCTTTTTGCTATTGCGTTTTTTTTTCCAGTTCTACTATGAAAAAAGCTGTTCCCCCACCACTACCTCCTAAGGTATAAACATTGTTTTCTGCTTTTTTTTGCATGTTGTACTTTGTTCCGGCCGTCACATATTTTAAAGCCTAATGATGATGATGATGATAATCAAAAGTCTGCACACAAATGTTAAAACAAATAACTAAAGCTGAACTCTGGGCAAATACATATAATGTAGCTGTTTACCTGCCAAAGGATTAGTATTTCTGTTCATCCAATCCTGAAATGTATACAGCGCTACCTGACTGGGCATGAGACCTGATTTGTCTCTGTTGTACTTAAGTAACACTTACAGGTCTTGTCTCTTCCCCTGTGTGTGGCTGGACATCGAAAGGAGAAGCAGCAGGCTCATCTTTGTCACTCCGTTCTCTTCTCCTTACAGCATGTTCCTCTGCAGCACAACTCATTGGCTCCTTGTGCTGCTTCTGCGTCTCCCTCTCCCAGCCTTGTGTCTGCTGTAGGACTGCAAGAGGCTGATACCAGGTCAAATTCAGAAACTTAGACCGCTTGGATTTAAAAACATTTAATGATATATCAATGGATACAGAGCTGCATTATTGTGTATTTTTTACCCAGAGTTCAGCTTTAAAGCTTTTATAACGCTTAATGTATTGTCTCAGCCTGCAAGTATGTGTATGTGTACTTTTGAGTCTACTGGAGAGAGTGAAGTATTTTATATAGGTTGGATGTATATATTTGTTGCTGCATCTGTCGAACCTGAAATATGCTTGCATTGTCGTGATGGAACTAATGACTTGCTTTTCTTCTCACAGCCGGTGAGGATGAACAGCTGCCCGGAGAATAATATGGACGAGGACGAGAGATCCAGCACAATCAAATATCAACCGGATAACAGGGCTCCCCAGTTCCCCCGGAGGCAGAGCTCTCCAGGTTGTGGTCGCCATACTGCACCCCCCAATAATGTGCTCTGTAGCAGCATCAGCAGCCCCGGACTGACCAGCAGTAAATTCTTTGAGATGGGTAATTAACACAAAGCAGTGGCAGGGAGACCGGAGACTCCACTGCAGCCCTGCCAGAAAAGGGTCATCACTGTGCCACGCGGCTGCCTGAACATGACATAAGACCCCATGACACTTGCTTTTTCTTTTCAGCATTCTAACTCTGCAGGTCATTAGGTGCTGGTGGATGGGGGGAGCTGGCTTTGTGTGTACGGTTTATATATAAGCTCTTAAATCATCAAAAAGGGTATCTATTGCAGGGACGAGTCTATAATTTTGCCACTTTATAGATCATTGGTTCGACCTCATCTGGAGTACGCGGTCCAGTTCTGGTCACCAGTACTAAGAAAAGATGTCCTTGAGCTGGAAAAAGTCCAGCGGAGGGCAACCAAACTTATTAGGGGTACGGAGGACCAGAGCTACGAGACAAAGCTACTAAATTTAAACATGTTCACATTAGAGGTGAGGAGATTAAGGGGGGATATGATCTCCATGTACAAAATGTTCAATGGTGACAGCAACATTGGCGATAAACTATTTAAAATTAACTCCGTTACCAAAACTAGAGGCCATAACCTAAAATTGGTGGAAAAAAAATTCCAGCACAAGGGGCGAAAGGGGTTCTTCACAGTTAGAGCGGTTAAGGTCTGGAACTCACTGCCACAGGCGGTGATTTCAGCAAAAAACGTGGAATTGTTCAAGAAACTTTTGGGCGATTTTTTAAGGGACCGTAATATACAGGGGTACGGGTACTCCTAGAATGAGATCCTAATAGGTTGGACTTGATGGACTAATGTCTTTATTCAACCTCAAATACTATGTAACTATGTAAAGCTAACCTGTACTTTGCCCATTAAAGGCACTGTCATAGATTTCCTGACAACCTGACCCCTTGCTGTTTATACTTACCTTACTCTGCAGGACCAATTTACTGTCAGACTCATGAAATATCCAGTGCTGCTGTGTCTGGTGGAGTATTTGACATTTTCTCGTACAATGCCTGAATGCTGTCAGATTGGGTCAGGGGGGAGAGTTCTTGGCAGAGCTGGTTGTTAGAGTCCAGGAAATAAATGTAATTCCCACTTGTCTATTGATGGAGGCTGTTCAGTGATTTACAGTCGTCCACTGATTAAGTTCTGTGGAAGAGCCAAAGGCTGTATAAAAGTCAAACTAAACAAAAAAACAAAACAAATTGCAAGCAGGCAGCTACTTTATTGCAGAAGGGACATAGCAGAACAAATGTACCTGCCTGTTCGCAATCTTCTTTGGCATGTGCACTGAGCTTCACATGTGCAACTCGGTGTAACATTATCAGGAAACCTATGTGGCCAATGAAGACAGATAAAGACTTGGCACCTGGAAGAAGCTGGGGAGGGGATATTGGGTCTGGTGAGGGGGGAATGAGGTTACACTTGAGTTCTAGGCTCTTATGTTGAATAAGCCTAGTTGTTAGGAGAGCTACTGGCGTGGATAATTATATTGATTAAGACCACTTCAGATAAAGCAGAACTTAAGTTTGCTGTACTCTGCTCCCCTTCAAAGACTCGAGTCTCTCGCTGGTGCTAGTTGTTTTCCAGGTTGAGGATCTTCAACCATCTTTATTGGCTGGCCTAGGAAGGCTTCACTCCCACGCATGTGCCCAGTAGTTAAGTCATCCTGGCACCGAGGCATGCTGAGAATGTTCACTAAGCTGCTCACAAGTAGTACATTCAATAGAAACATTGCTGTCTGGCAGAAAATAAGTTTATGTTGCAGGAGGGATAAGTTTTTTCACAACATCTGCCTTTGTATTATTTTTAACTTAAAGGAGAACTATGGGGTCAGGGCTTTTCCCCATAGTTCTCCTAAGGGTAACCCAAAGCTAATTGTTCAATATACCTGAACAATGCCTGCATCCAATCAGATTGTTCAGGTATTCCGAGAGCCAGCGGGGCCGGCTAGCAAGATACTGAAGCTTGGCCCAGCGGGAGATTCCTTCATACACAAAGTTTAGCGTAGATGGAGGAATCTGTTGCACTTTTTCCATCTGACCATAGAAAATCTGCAGATAGCTATAGGTGTATGGCCAGCTTTATTCTCATCTCGTCCCCTGATTACAGGTGATCTCTAGGACACGAATTGAGGGGAAGAACAGTAATAAAATAACACGGGGAAGGATTATCACATCTCTTAAGTATTTAGTATTGTCTGTGGCCTACCTGAAGTTTTCTCCTCAATTTATGATGTGTCAATGAGACATTAGGTGAGAATAGATTTCTCCAACAGGGACACAACCAGTGGTAAAAGCCGAGAGAAGCTTTAGCCCTTGCCCGCATTCTATCTCGTGCCATTTATAAGTTGACGGTGATCTGCAGAGTTTGAGTTCTTGAAAGCGCATTGCCATTCTCTCTCATGTCGCACTGTTCATTTTCAGGCTTTGCCTGGCCCCATCACCTCTCACAAACTATTCATTGTATGGGATGGCCACGGCATTCATCTTCACACATGTAACATTCCATATCCTTACCTCCAGCCATCTTATAGAATGGGATTGCCTCCATACATCTCCCTGCTTACTGCTTTGTGGCTTTACTGCATCATAGCACCTTCCATTTTGAACTGTGTTCTTGGTGGTAGTTGCTTTCCTAGGACACAATAAGCTTGGTACAGTCGCCCTTTCTATAACAGGAGAAAATGGTATTCTCCAATAGGTTGGTGTAGGGAAGATGAGCACTACCCAGGTGTAGACTGGTGCTTTTATGTCTTTATACTTGTTGGTTTGGCAGCTTTCATCACTCCCATTCCGCTGCCTACTTGCACTTGCTTTCTTCTCCACCATTGTTATCTTGCTTACACTGACAAACTGGCTTCTCACTTATTCCTTACGTGGAATACCATTTACCACCGATGCTTCTTGTTTTAATTTACTTTATTTTACTGTGCAGGCAATGGGGAGAAACTAAGTAGCCCAGTTGGGGAAAGCTCCAAGCCACAACTGCCACAGAAGAAAGAAAGGAAGGATTTCCCGGTCAGTACTTGAGCTCTTTCTAATTGTTGCATGCTTTATCCTTTAACCTGTTTGTGACTGTAACCTGTAGATTAATATTCCTCAGCATAATATGAGAATGGTACTCTACGTTCATAGCTAGAAGCGGGCAACTGTGCATGCCACTAGCTTTGAGACCACGCATTCACTTCCAGCTACTGATGGCTACTTAGAGCCAATCAGTGTGGTTCCCAGTCATGTGACCATGAGTTTTGTTTTTAAAAGAACCTTACAGGCTGCAGAAGTCATTGTTTTTTCTGTTTGCCCTCACTGTGCACAGACAAAAATGTGTTCTTAAAGGAGAACTATGAGGTGAGTGCTCACCTCACCTCATAGTTCTAGCCGACCTGTGACAATGAGACTGTCACCGGTGGGCTTAGTAGATCGGGAAGTGAGCAAACACATACCGGCGTTCGCTCACCTCTCGATCCTGTCACGGCTCTCTGCCGTGACATGGGAGGGGCTGGATTCCCCCCGCTCCGATCCGCCAGCGCTGACTGGCGGAACGGACGGGGGAGGGGGCGGGTACAGCTGGCTCTGCCTCTAGATAGGCAGAGCCAGCTGTCACTCACGCAGCTGGGAGGATCCAGACATAATTCTCGCGATCCGTTTCAGCTGCGGCGTCTCAGTATCTCGCGGTATACTGAGCTTTGGGTAACGGGAGGACGCTAGTTTGTGTCCTCCCGTTACCCTTCGGAGAAGTATGGGGAAAAGCCCCAACCCCATAGTTCTCCTTTAAAGTGCTTTGGCTAAAATAAGTACGCAAATTAAAGTGGCCCCTGAAAGGAAGATGATTACTATTCACCTCTCAGCCCATGCCATCAACAAGCACACAGGTCATAAAGTCAGTCACGAAGCTGGGCGGATCCCGGCACAATCATCGGGATCCGCTTCAGCTGCGGCATCTCCGTATACCGCGAGCTGTAGCTCGCGGTATACTGAGCCTAGGGTGACGGGAGGACGCTAGTTTGTGTCCTCCCGTTACCCTAAGGGGAACTATGGAGAAAAGCCTTAACCCCATAGTTCTCCTTTAACGCGTGGTAGAGGAAGCTGCTGGTGCATCATTAGGACAAAGCTTTCGTGACATGCTGGGGACTCAATGTGACCATACACTGATCCCAGTTTTCAGACTCTTCCAAGTATGACTGACTGGTATGTTCTCAAGTGGTTTTTGTTTTTTTATTTTACATAACAGTTGGAAGGGAATTTATCAAAACTGGAGCAGACAAAATCTGGAGCAGCTGTGCATGGCAACCAATCAGCTTCTCTCTTTCATTTTCAAATCTTAACTGAACAAACTTAATATAGAAGCCGATTGGTTGCCATGCACAGCTGCTCCAGATTTTGTCTGTTGCCGTTTTGATAAATTTCCCTCCTTATGTTCTTCTAAAATTGCATTGAAGTTCTGTTGCATGGCCAGTGTAGGTGCACATGGTGCTTAGCACAGTTCCACTTTAAAATTTGCGTTGTCAGAACATTATTTTTGCGTGAAAGTTTGCAATAAACATGTTATGGAAATGACAGTGAAAATATCCTTGTTTGTACAAAAATTACAATTGGTGTTCACTGCAAACTGCACTGCAAAATCAAGAACGTTGTGTACTGTATGTCTCGATTACCTGGCTGAGATGTAGGCAAACGTTGGCGTTGTGTCATGTACATTGCAAATAATCTATGTTGTCTTGTCTTCTAGAAACCAGCAATAAATGGATTACCACCCACCCCAAAAGTACTTGTGAGTATTTAACATTTCTTCAAAGACATGCTTAAGATATCGCTACTCATTGCTAGAAACACTGTTCATGACTCGTGAACCTGCCCAGGTTCTCCCTTCCCCAATCTGGCCCAATGGAAAACATTAAACAATCAGATCATCCTAATGAAAAGGTTATGTATAGAATCAGGTAATGTCCTCTTAAATTCTACAAAATGTGGGCCCTATGGCATAATTCTACTCTCACCTAAGTTCAGACTGACCTACCCTGATCCAACAGTCATAACTATTACCATCAGTGTACATTTGCCTGTCTGTATAATATCATATAGAACATGTGCCTCTTTTTTTATACTATATATCTATGTTCGGATGATTTTGCATATTCGTTGTAACTACTCATACCATTTATAATTGTGTGCAATTTTTTAAACTCAATAAACAGTTTTTTAAAAATGCATTTCTATTTAACAGTCCAATGCTGTCATAGCTGAGGCACAGCCACACCCCTGATCATAGGTGTCCTCACACAGACTCGTAGTGCCGAGGAGGAGAGGGGGTGTCTCTGACCAGGTGTTTGGGAATTACTGAGAGAACCGGGTCTATCTCTGTTGCCTATTGGACGTTAGAGTCACATTCAGACACTCAGCACAATAACAAGGCAAACTCTCAAAATGGAAGCGTTCATCTAAAATTGATTCCATATCTATTTCTGTAGCTTCAACTGGTCTTAAAGTGCACACTGCAGTATTTACATATTCTGAGCTAGCATTAGGCACAAAGCAAGTCCCCATTCAACTTTGTAGCTATAGAGAAATGTATCCTCAAAGCTTACAATAGAGGCAAGATAATCTTAAGCTGCCCATACACTGTGCCAACTTCGGCCGGTTCCTCAAGAATTGCTCTAAAATTTGCACAGTGTGTGCCGCTGACGGCACCCTTTCAGCCGGCATCCCTTGATAAGCTGATTGAAGGAGCTGGTCGTAAAACTGACCAGAGCCTGCAGCCAATGATCTGCCGAGTCTCTTCAGCCGCCGGCCGCTGTCAGAATACAATGCAAACAGCGGGAATACCTCGATCGACACACTGGTAATGTTGATGGAGGAATCCACTCTATTTTTTTCATTGAACGAGAAAAATTGAGCTGTATATGGCCAGCCTTCGTTTTTTCCTATTACTTTCTATTGCGCCAGAATTGTGCCACCCTGCCAGCCTTCTAATGTAAACACGCAGCAGGTCTTTCTAAGCTGTTAGAAACTTATTGAAACCGAATTTAGAGTCTCTGTTGTGACCTTTGAGCATGAATTAGTTTACAGTATAAGCAGCTAGAGAGGTCAGGAATGTCTTCTTCTTTTTTTTTTTTAAAGCTTCTTTACGGTCTGTTAATGCTAAACTGGGAAAAATAATTTACCTTTTGTAGTTGGTTCCCATAGTTAAATACTTGTTTTGCCTACGGGGTGATGAATATGTTAATATACTTACCTTATACTTACCTAATATACTTACCTTCACTTTGTATGACCTAACCCTTAAAGCCTTGGATCACAACTCTCTGATGTCATCCCATGCAATGCCGGACCAGCAGTTGTGCATTGTAGGGGAGGATGCAGAAGGTCCACACACATTCTAGAGCATTGGGCTATGAAAGAGAGCGCCCAGGGAGGAAGGGCCACTGATATCGTAAATCAACCCCCCCGGCAGTTTAGCTTTAAGAATATGTAAATGCTTTATGGTTCACAGTCTAGGCACAGGTGCACTTTAAAAACTGCAGCTAAAAAACTAATGTAAAGTCACCCTAAATCCTAATGTTTACTGTGTTTAAGCCTATTATTCCACAAGGAGAATTTTTGTTACTCTCTTATTGTTGACTGTATCGGAGCCTTGAACTGACCTGTTTTATTATTCCTGTAATCATTACCAGTGTCTTGTTTTTCTAGATGGGAGCCTGTTTTTCAAAGGTTTTCGATGGGTGCCCTTTGAAGATAAACTGTGCCACATCATGGATACACCCAGATACGAAAGGTATGGTAGCAGAATAAAAAAAACATCATTATAGATGTCCATCATTCATTCATTTTTAAAGTGTAAGTTTAGGGACTTAACCTTAACGTTGCTTTACTACCTATAGTCGGTGAAGTCCGTTCCAGAGCATTCTGCAACTATACCTTATAGTGTGATTAAAGGCATTTCCATTTAAAATGTTATGCCTCAAATGTTCATCTTTGCTAATTTTTGTGTTATGTTTACAAACTGATATCCTTACTGCATTCGGAGAAACTGACCTACGGTTTCCATGTTAGCAAATTTTTCCTGTATACGTGTCTTCCTTCTAACCTCCCTATCTCTTCTAACAAAGTCACCCTTTTCCTGTTACAAACCTTAGCCCTCTGTCCAGCCTTTCTACTCCTTCCCTTGCTGACAATACTCCATTTCTTCTCTGTATTGGCGGAAGGAGAGAGAAATGTAATGTAGCAGTATATGTAAAAGTGACAATCTATTTAGCCTACTTGTAACTTCTTTTCTTTATCAGATCAATATATCATCTTTGGCACGGAGGATGGAATCTACACCTTAAATCTGAACGAGCTTCATGAAGCCACAATGGAGCAGGTAATGGCAATGACCTGCAATCAGGCCAGCTGTCATATTGTCAGTCATCTGGAACAAGTGCGTCTTGTCCCCTCAGTCTCTGATGTAATTTTCTTTGCGTTGCAGCTGTTTCCCCGAAAGTGCACTTGGCTGTATGTCATTCATAATACCCTCATGTCCTTGTCAGGTAGGTTTTCTGCTAAGCGCAGTGTTATTTAAAGATTTAAAGGGGCATTCTACCCCTGTGGAGTGATGTAGTCCAACCCATAATGACCTCACCTCCTTTTCAGTTAGCGATCACTACTTTGACAGACAGCCGTGTTTTGTATGTGCGTGTATAAAGATGTATACGTTGATATATAACTATGTATGTAGAGCATAATTTGTTACCTAATGAAAGTGTATGTTATCTGGTTTTCAATATGTCTGGCATCATGCTTCATTGTAAAACTGTTGCAGACTTTCTTACCTGGAGAATCTGCCAGTAACTTCGCTCCCTGTTGCTGGCTGACATTGCTAAGCCACTGTCTTGGAATTAGCAGCAGCGTTGTCAGAGTCCCGTGTGTGCTTCTTTAGGTGGTCGTTGAAGTGTCTTATCAGCTCTATCAGATAGATACCCCAACAATCAAATAAGGAGCTGACATGGCATGCTCACAACACTGCTGCTACCTACGGCTTAACATTATCATCCTGCAAGAGGAAGCGCTGTTACTGGCAGGATCTCCAGGTAAGAAACTTGAGAAAATATTTCCTTTATAAAACTGTATGCAGTTGGGTATGATGCCGAACATACTGAGAGAAAAAAAAGAATCTGTTTTTACAAATGTTAATTTTGTTGAAAAGT
>NW_017307196.1:165426-179033 GCF_000935625.1 Nanorana parkeri
AGGGGAATCAGAGTGAGGTGGGGACCCGGCTGACAGACTGGAGGGTATATTGTTCCTGCAGGGAGGGGTGGTTGCGTGCATAGAACAAAGGATACATTGGATGTCAGATGGCACAGCTCCAGTGGGCTCATTGAAATGTGGGATTTGACATTTACACACTACAATGAAGACAGGAGAAGCTAATAAATGACATGAGAACAGAAGGCTCTGGCTCCTCTCCTGCACTACTAAAGGGCTCGTTCTCTTTACCTAGCAACATGAAGATGACAGTCCAGCGTAGTAGTGCAATGACAGTCTTGAGTCTAAGCCGGATTATTGACGGTCCTGGGTCTGAGGTGGTGCACGGACAGTCCTGGGTCTGAGGTGGTGCACGGACAGTCCTGGGTCTGAGGTGGTGCACGGACAGTCCTGGGTCTGAGGTGGTGCCCCGACAGTCCTGGGTCTGAGGTGGTGCCCCAACAGTCCTGGGTCTGATTTATCTATTACATGTATTTATGGAGTGCTATGAATTTACACATCACTTTACATACTATTCCTTCACATCAGTCCTTGCCCATGACAATTTAAGGTCCCCATCTCACATCCTAGGGCCAGTTTAGACAGGAGCCAATGAACCTACCAGCATGTCCATGAAGTGTGGAAGGAAAGCCACACAAGCACAGTGGGAACATGCAAACTGGCTGACATTCATACTGAGGACCCCAGTGCTGCAAGTGCTGTGTTGTTTCTATAACAAGAAGTATAGGATAACATTGAGCGATACATTGTGTATTGTGCCTAAAACGTTTCCAGGAAAGCATGTATCTGATCTAATGTCTTGTATTCTTTTCTTTATGAATGCTCCCACACGATGGTTGGACATGCAGAAGGTAAATATCTTCTAATAACGTGTCTACCACCGTCCAGCTTTTACAGAGCAGACAGTCTGTAATTGTATTCATCTCTCATTTACTCTCTAGGGAAAACTCTGCAGCTTTATTCACACAATCTAATAGGTCTGTTTGAACAAGCCAAGAAACCCGGCCTAGCAGGTCATATACAAACACATCGCTTCCCAGACAGGATATTACCCAGGTAGGTGCCACTAGAAGTTATCTTCGTCCTATCTTTTCAATGTGTAGCCTTTTCTGTCATAACGTTGGGCATTGTGAACTGAGCGTATGATAAAAGAAATACATAAATGTTAGACAAAGCTGGCATGACCAGTGAAATGTCAGCGGGGACATGGAGCATAGGGACGAGCCCTGGAAGTGGGTGGTCTCGCATCAGGAGATTGCAGAATGTGATGACGTTGTCTGTAGGGCAGATTCCTTCATTTGGAACTATGAAATCGGATTTGCAGCAAGGTAAAGTATTAGCAAAGGCAAAAAACTAAAATCACTATAAACCCATATATGTGATGTCCCTTTTGGATCTAGGATGTAGTGGTCTAGTGATTTTCCACAGCTACTGTTCTGTGCATTGAATTTAACAGTCGGCGGATGAGAATCCTCTTTTTGCCACTTGCGGTTTTGCCATTGTATTAAAACAGCCAATCCGCAGGCACGTTATTCCGGGAGGAGGTACTTGTATGTCCTTCCATGAAGACCTTTGTGCACGCCTGCGGCTGCTGAAGCCGCTACTCCTGCTGTCATTAGAAACAGCCGATCAGACCGGCTCTGGGACTTGTGATCATAGCGATCACATGGACATGTTTACATTGCCAAGCCCTCCCCTTCCTCTTACATCAGAGGCAGGGGAGAGTAAAGTGAGTAATGAATGGATGGATCCATTTATTGCTTCCTAGAAAAAACAAGCTGCAGCAGCACAAAAAAAAACACACAAATAAAATAGAATGTTTAACCCTTTCACCCTCCTCCTATACATGTTAGATACATTCTATTTCTGCTCTGTGTGTATTAATTACTTCATCTCCCTTACCCTGCACATCTGTACATTAACCATTTCATCACCTTCGGCAGTGTATGGCCTTTGCACCATTACCAAGCTCCATGTTTTATTCCCCTCAATACCGGCATGTTTCTTCATTTCCAGAAAATTGCGGCAAAAAAATCAGATCCCGCTGGAGTATCTACTTTCCAAAAAGGGATCATTTTGGGTGTTTTCATACTGTCCTGACATTTTTATTTGATATGTTTTATAACAGAAAGTAAGGAAAGTATTTTGTTTAATTATTTTGGTCTTTGTATAATAATTTTAAAAAAAAGAGATTAAATGCCACCAAAAAATGATATAAAATTAATTTTGGCACAGTGCTGCATGATGGAGTAAGTCAGACTTTCACAGCACTGAAAAATGGCCAGGTAATGAAGGTAACATGCTGGCACAGAAGTGGTTAAACATCATAGTTCAATGCAATCAAAATGTAACGGAGGTTCTACGCTTCCAAACTACTAAACATAAACCTTGCGGTTTGACCCCATAAAATAGATGGTATGTGGCAGGAAACCTTCCCAAGGGAGGAGGGAAGTTCATCTTTTTAAGATGTATGCATCATCGCAGTCACCAGCTGGATTTCAATAGTATTTTTACAGTCTGAGTGGTTTTAATACATTGTGTTTCCTCTTGCAGGAAGTTTTCTCTCACTACAAAGATCCCAGAAACAAAGGGTTGCCACAAGTGCTGTATTGGTGAGTATCCACATAGGAGGATGCACGACTGTTGTACAAGACTTTGACAAATGAGAGGTTGGCGGAGCCTAATAGAGTTATACAGACTAATCGTGGCATTCTGCAGAGCTTAGCTGGGCATACACAGTTAGAATTGTGTTCCAAAAAAATAGTTTTGGGAGCATTTGTTCGATTCTCTATTAGTTAATGGGGTCAGTTTTAGGATTGATTTCAACCATAGTAAAAAAAAAAAAAAAAGTTGAAGGAGCAGGTTAGGCAGCATTAGGATTCTTTGTGTATGTGTACCTATACTGTGCAGCTCTTTGTATGAACTAGGGATGCACCGATACTAATATCGTTCTCAGTGCCGATACCAAGTATTTGGGCGAATATTCGTACTTGCCCAAATGCTCAGATACCTTCCCCGTTACCGGAACTTCTGGTCAGAGGAAGAGTTCCTCTGACCAGCAGTGCCGTAGGGGAACACCGAGCCAGCTTCCCATGGGATCAGGAAGCTGGGCGGCGAGTAATGACCCTCCTCCCAGCTTCCTAATTGGCCAGGAAGCCGGTTACCTGGCCAAGTTTAATCAAGCAGGTTAGAAAACATGGAGCCAGCTTCTCTGGCAATCAGATTGCCTGGCAAGCTGGCACCATGGCAGCGGAAGCACCTGTATCGGTACCCGGTATCGGCGAGTACCGAAAGCAAAGTATCGGTACTCGATACCGAAAAACCAGTATCCGTGCATCCCTAGTATGAACTTTAGCATATCGTATTACGTGCAGGGCACCTGTTATGCATTCAAACAATCCAAAATGTTGGAATGCATAACAGGTAAAAAAATATACATGCATCTTCACAGACGTGTTCACTTAAGGTGAAACCATAATCAGACTTTGTGAGTGATTTGTTTGATCAGGCTCCTGTGAAGTCACTTTTTACTGACTCTTATCTTTCTCTCCTTACAGTACGTAACCCATACACGGGGCACAAGTATCTGTGCGGGGCACTGCCCTCTGGCATTGTGCTATTACAGTGGTATGAGCCCATGCAGAAGTTCATGTTGATACGGGTTGGTAATTTTTATTTATTTTAATTTTTGTTATATTATATTTACTAGCAAAACATGTCATTGTATACGGAGGTGTATTAATATTATATTTGTATCTTCTATTTTAAATGAGAAGTAAATCAATGTTCTAATTGTCATCTGCAGTCTTTTATAGTCACTCTCTTGTCTTGCAGCACTTTGACTTCCCCCTTCCAAGCCCAATGAGGGTGTTTGAAATGCTGGTGATCCCAGAGCAGGAATACCCCATGGTGTGTGTGGCTGTCAGCAGAGGAATAGAACCCAATCAGATTGTTCAGTTCGAGACCATCAACCTGAGCTCCGCCTCTTCATGGTTTACAAAGATTGGAACAGGTGCCCATCGCTTTACTCACTTCAAAAGAATCTTTATTGAAAACGTAGAAACTTTAGGTTTTAGAGATTATCTAAACCCAAATGTCACATATTGCAGCTTATCAGTTCTTGGATGTGGTGGCTGCATTAGATTTCTTGTTTTCAGGCTAACAACATTTTCTGCAAGTACAGAAAATACCTGTTGATCCCGTTAGAAATCCAGCATTCTAAATCCCAATCCAGTTTTTTTTTTTTTTTTTTAGCTGTCTTCGGTGTACTGGAAATTGCCTCCCCCAATGTACTGGAGATGAGGATAGGGTGGTTTGTTTGTGTGCAAAACAGGAGAGCCCTCTAATATATTATACATTTCCTTTGCTCTGCATGGGTAAAGGAAAAGGATCACTTAACCTCCCCCACCCTCCAGCAGCATGTACTCCATGCTCCTGCCCTGTTTAGTTCAGCTGCTGGGACTGTGGGGTAGTACCTGGGCCTGATCACGTGACCTACTCCACCTCTCCCATGCGACAGTTTGTTTTCAAAGTTTTTATTGGTTTTCCATAATGTATAGCAAATTATAAAATGCGACAGTTTGGAGTGAGATAAGAGAAAGAAAAGGGGAGCGTGTGCTGCTGGTAAAGGGGTACGAGGTAGCATGGGCAAAGGAAAAGGATCACCCCCACCCTCCAGCAGGATGTACGCCATGCTCCTGCCCTGTTTAGTTCAGCTGCTGGGACTGTGGGGTAGTACCTGGGCCTGATCACGTGACCTACTCCACCTCTCCCATGCGACAGTTTGGAGTGAGATAAGAGAAAGAAAAGGGGAGCGTGTGGTGCCGGGAAAGGGGTACGAGGTAGCATGGGCAAAAAAAAAAGGATCACCCCCTCTCCAGCAGGATGTACGCCATGCTCCTGCCCTGTTAAGTTGAGCTGCTGGCACTGTGGAGTAATACCTGGGCCTGATCATGTGACCTACTCCACCTCTCCCATGCGACAGTGATTGGTGCCTCTTGATTGGCCCAGTGCTGTCATATGGGGTCCGGCAAGGAGTCCATAGCCCCTTGTAAGCTATGTCAATGCAGTTTGGAGTGAGATGAGAGTGAGAAAAGTGTGCTTCCGGGAAAGGGGTACGGGGGTAACATGGGCAAAGAACAGGTTCACCTTATAATGTGATGGGCTTACATGGCTATTGATCCAAAATGTTTCTTATACAGTGTGGTAGACAGATTACAATTAATAGTGGGAACTACCCTGTAAAAATAAAACACAATATTGTCTAATAATAATCATTTATATAGCGTAGTAATGTACCGAATTACTACATAGTGCTGTGTTTGCCTTCAGTACCCAATGGGAGCGTAGAATATAACTATCAGCTTTTCTTAACGTTTGCTCAATGTTAATCTGTCTCGGCAGAGGGTCACCAGATCGAGGCCATACATGTGACACAGCTGGAGAGAGACACCGTGCTGGTCTGCCTGGACCGTAAGTCAAGTCAGCCTTCACTTCATCAACTTGCTGATGTTTCTGCCTGATTTTGAGTTTCAGCACTGCTATAGCTTTGATGGACTTTTATTATCTCATTTCAGGTTACGTGAAAATAGTAAACCTCCAGGGGAAACTCAAGTCCAGTCGCAAACTGGCCTCAGAGCTCAGCTTTGACTTTCACGTCGAGTCTGTCGGTGAGTGTGTAAAAAAAGCCTCCTTCTGTTTATATGTTACAAGTATTTACTGTATATAGCTCCATCCAGAAGCTTAAAAATCTAGTCCCCATCTCATATACACACACACACATACACATAGAGGGGCCAGTTAATGTACCAGCTTATCGTTGGAGTGTGGGAGGAAGCCAGATTATCCAGAGGAAAGCTACGCAATCAAAGGGAGAACATGCAAACTCCATGCAGATAGTGTTCTGGCCAGGATTTGAACCGAGTATCCCAGTGCTGCAAAGTATCCAGCTTCGCTCTGGCGAGTTTCTATGATATCCAATGATAATGACTTGTATGTTTTCCAGTGTGCCTGCAGGACAGCGTGCTGGCTTTCTGGAAGCACGGAATGCAAGGAAAGAACTTCAGATCCAATGAGGTGAGTTTATGTCATTTATATGTGTTTGTATTATTGTATTTTTTATTAGGGATGTACCGATACTAATATCGGTATCGATGCCGAGTATTTGCTCCGATGCCTAGCCCGATACTTCCGGTATCAGGAAGCTGGGCAGCGCGTCATTACAGGCTGCCCGACTTCCTGATTGGTCGGGGAGCCAAACCGAAAAAATATCGGCACTCGATACCGAAATTCTAGTATCGGTGCATCCCTATTTTTTATTTTTCAGATTATTGCTTTACTTAATCAAACCTCACATGACTGCAGAAATGCAAACCACACTTACATTGTAACAGTTCTGGTGTAGAGTTCTGCTTTAAAGTGGACGTGTGCTCCATTTTTGTGTTCCATTTTTTTGTGGAAGGTTCCTTATCCAACCCGACCCTTCCTCATTCGCTATACTTACCTCGATCTCGCTCTGAGGCCTACGGCATTGTTTACATTCCTCTGCTGGCTTTTGGACCCGAAGTCCGAGCATGCTCAGATAAGCCCCGTAGACTTCTGTAGAGCTGGTAGACGAGTCATAAACATTGCTGAGGGGTTTGAAGCAAGATCTAGGTAAGTATAGCGATTTGCAGGGGGAGGATGGTCTGCTTTGGGGGTGAAGGGAATTTATCAAAACTGGAGCACAACAGAATCTGGAGCAGTTGCCCATGGCAACCAATCAGCTTCTCTCTTCAGTTTGCCCAGGTACGATTTGAAAATAAGAAAGAGAAGCTGATTGGCTGCAGTGCACAGCTGCTCCAGATTTTGTCTGCTTTAGTTTTGATCAATTCCCCTCAATGAGTTTTATTGCAGTGCTCATGTGCGAACAAGAATAATGGTGAGAGGAGAGAGATGACCTCATCAATCTGCTGGTCCTCCTTTCACCGTCCATTCACAGGTTGGGGGCAGGGAGGTGACCTAGTTATTTTTATAACCTGCAGAAGATAACAATTAGGTCTTTGCTTTATTTTAGGTTACGCAAGAGATTTCAGATGAATCGAGAGTCTTCCGCCTACTGGGATCGGACAGGTAATATTCCAGAACCAAATATTAGAAGAACTGACTGTACATTACACAAGTGCATTGTATTGTGCTAGTGAACGTTATCCTAAAAATTCAATATATGAAATTACGGATGCACCGATACTAGTATTGGTATCGGTGCCGATGCCGAGTATTTGGGCAGGTACTCATACTCGCCCAAATGCTCCGATGCTTCCGGTATCAGCAAGCCAGGCAGCGCCTCATAACACGCTGCCCGGCTTCCAGACTTGGCTGGGAAGCCGGCTCCATGCTCCCTCGTCACTGCTCGTCTCGTCAGCTGTCAAACCCGGCTGCATTTCTTATCAACAATCAGGGACCGGAATGCTGGTCATGTGATCACTATGTATACCTGGAGCAGTTTTTAGCAGTATGAATGGCAGGTGTAGACCGTAGCGGAAAGTTTCGGCACTGATGCTCTCCCCTTCTCCTCTCTCACAGGGTGGTGGTTTTGGAAAGCAGACCTACATCCAACCCGACAGCTCACAGCAACCTGTACATCTTGGCCGGCCACGAGAACAGCTACTAAAGTCGTCACAGACCAGTGTTTAAGAAATACGACATAGGAATTTAAATTCCATCACAAACGCCTTCTTTTTGGACTCTACAAGCTGATAGCGCCCCGACCTGTATTTTATTGATGGTATCTGTATTATTTGGTAGGACTGTTTTTAACCTTTTTTTTTTTTTTTTGTGATGCTGGAAACAGCTGCACTTTTCACCACCGTGTGGTGTTGGTTTTTAATTGATTGCTTAACAAAAAGCTGTGACATGCAGCCCTCTTATGACACGTGGAAGGGGGTGGGAGAAGCAAAGCATTACTATGTTCTTATAGAGAAAATTAAGGGGTGCCTTCTCATATTTTCTGTTACCTTTTGGCCGTAGCCCGGCTGGCTTTTCCTTTTTTTTGTGTTTATGTTGTTGTTTTTTTCTCCGTTCGGCTCACCGGAGTGCCACTTACTTCACCAAGTAGATCATACTTGGCATAAATTCTCTCCCGGTCGCTCCAGCACCAAGCTTTGACCTTATAAGCTATTTCTTTAATTTTCATTTATGTCACGCTTAGCTTCAGACTCCGAAAACATTTATACGCCCAGTTTGTTTTATACCCGCTACACAATCAACATAAAGGAAAATTCAAGTATATCTAAACCCGAAACAAACATGTTCTATATTACAGCTTAGATGTGTTGGCTGCATTCGTTTTCTTTTTTTGTCAGGTTAGGTACACTTTCTGCAAGTACAGAAATATGACTGCTGATTCTAAAAGAAATCCAATGTGCTTGTCAATTTTCAAACAATGATATCAACTTTTACCAGATCGGCTGTGAACTGCAGAACACCCCCCCCTACCTGTTAAAGAGAAGGAGAGGTGATGGTATTCTAAATCAGGAGAGCAGCCTAGGGTGACAACAGTGCTCCTCCACAGATACAGTAAGGCCAGTGAGTGTTGTCACCCTAGGACAGGAAGTGTGTTAGTGGAGAAAACAAATGCACTCACCATATATTAGGATTGGCAAGCTGCAATATATCAAATGCTTGTTCTTGGTTTAGATATACTTTCAGCTTCCTTGCATACCCCTAGTGGTATATAAAGCAGGCCTTCGAGCAAAATGCTCATTAGTAGCTGCCTAGCAACCCCCTTTTAGCACTTAGGTGTGCAGTTGTGCATGTATGTTCACATCCAATCATGTGTGGGGTAATTTGGAAAAACAGTGACACGTGATTGGATAGTCACGTGAAGACGGGTGCCGTTCACCTCACTTTACAGCAAATGATGCCCAAGGTCAACTAAATAGCTAAACTGCAGCTGCTTAGAAATGCCACCGGTCCTGCTAACCATGGATGGGGCTATGACTGTTCTCCTCCTTCCTGGTTGAGGTTGGGTGTCATTCAGCCAGGAAGTGATGCAGCTGCTGCTGAAGGAGGAGGACAGGGATACAATGAGGGAGGGAAAATCATTTAACATGAAAAAAAGAAACAAAGTTGAAGTTGGGTTGGAGGTTCTGTCTGACCTTCCTCTTGCTGTTACAATGTCTATCCATTCACAGAGGTATAATCTGTAGCCTTTCGCTGCTTCCCATCCTTAAAGGAAAACTAATTTGTATTTCCATCAACTACAATCTCATTGTAATCTTTACCTAAAAGTAATTTGTGACGTAACAATCATATTGTTACTTCCTGATCCTTATATTGATTATATTTGCTATGCAGATATTTAGGTTCTCCATCTATTGGACAGTCTGTATGTCAGCTTGCTGTAAAGGACACCCCTGATGGGCAGCTGATGAAATAACAGGAGAAGCCACATAGTTTCTTGTTGCCGGTCAGTCTGTGGTGACTGAAACGGGGGAACAGCTATTCACTTTGCTGCATTGCCTATCAGGAAGCAGAGCATATGTAACAAGGAAATATGACTGTCCCGCCATATGTATATATCCCTCCATATGTCCTCCATATTTAGCTTCACTTACTTCGGCCGTGACAACTTAAAGTTTCAGAAGTCCGGCAGTTGCTGATGATCAGCTGGCTGACCTCTCACGCTGTTATGCACACTCAGGATGGAAGACAGTGTGTGAGGTGAGGCAAGTAGTATTAAGGTCTGGGCATTTTTTACCTTTTTGCATTCTCTGCATTAGGGTAAAGACGACCCAGTACCTTTTTTTTTTCTCCCCAGTCCCCCCCACACACACACACACTTACCTGTCAGCTACGTTAGTCCCTGCCAGCGGTCCCGAAGCGATCCTCCTTTCCCTGTAATTCCTGGTTGCGGGGGAAGGATACTGATGGCAAAACAGCCATAGGCTCCTTCTGCCATCAAATTGTTGGCCGGAGAGGAGGGGGCGTGGTCTGCCACAGGGCTGTGTGTGTGTCTATGGACGCACACAGCCACTGCAGGCACGGGTGCCTCTATTAGCCGACGGAGGCACCCGTGCATGGGGCGAGGGGAAGATTGCTGCGGGAACCCACTAGAAAACGAGGAATTACAAACTTTTAAAGAGAAACGGCAACAGCCTCAATGAAAGGTGGGTCTCCTTGTAGGAAATATTTTTTTAAAATGGAGGCTTTGATATCCCTTTAACTTTGAGTTAAGATTATTTTCATTGAAGAGAACATTCACATACGAACATCACCTGCACGCAGCAGCAGCAATACTATGAGCTGAATTGACACTCAGGATAAAAGTTCACTAGAAATTATAACTTTGCTGTCTCAAGTCTAATTGAGGTCACTAGGTGCCTTTTAAATTGTGGCTGATTGGGGTAAAATGGCTGCTTCCGCTGTGTGATGACAGGTACACTTAAAATCCCGCCAGATGTCTTTTTTTTTGTCCAGTAAGTGACACTACAGGTCAGTTCCTATTCTTGTAGGTATGCATAGAGTCTTAGAAGCCAAGTCCTTTCCTCTGCCTCCTGTAATATAGATCCTTATATCCTTATTTATGGGTAACGTATCTGCTAATCCGTAGGACTCGTTTGCGGCAGATTCTGTTTTGTATTTTTTACTGTTTGTATAGGGGAACGTCGACGTGTAATCTATTATAGCGCTAGTGCCTTATTACGCTTATTTTAAGTCTGAGAATCCGTTTTGCACAGCCAAAGGGAAACGGACGTGGATGGGCTGAGGCTCCCTTCCAGGCGCTCTTTGTCTGGAGCCGCGTTGCGACGAGGGTTTGATGTACAAAACTTTTCGTTCCGCAATATCGATCCAGCAAAGGATTTTTTTTTTGTTGTTGGACTAATTCGAATATAATTTGATTTTATGTCTCGGTAAAGCCTAAAAGAAGCGCCACCTGACAGCCAAACAGCCTTCACCTGTGTAACTATCAATGTATCACAAGTCTGAATCCGCAATAAGGATAATAGATCATTTTTACAAACTGTAGATAATTATAGTTCTGCTTGTTAACTTGATATGAGAGGGAGAAGGGACAATATGTAATTTAGAGGGGTTTTTATCGTCCTTATCTTTGCACACACACAGAACAAGTATTATATTAATATTATTGGCAGTACTGATGACAAACAAACTCTTTTTTTTTTTGGTGGGGGTTTGAATGCTTCCCCCCATGTGCACCAATAACGTTATTTGCCTGCAGGTATATATTGTTTCAAGTTTGACCTACACAATTTAAGATTGGTGTTGACTTGAAACACACGTTGGTCTCGTGTCTTTCCGCTTGTGTGATTTTCCTTTGAAGGTTTAAAAACATAGATATATATACTTAGTTGGTCCACGGGGATTGTGTCATACATTGTAGTAGCCGCAGCTGCTACAGTGTATTACTGCTTCTTCCAGGAACAGTCCCCGTGCTGAGCAGCTTCTCTGTGCTGTTTAAACACCGTCGGTTGCTCGCCATTTAGAGGACGCCTATTATTTTTTTCTCAATGAATACTAGGTGCTCTCTGATTGGACAAGGGCCAGTGCTGTGACAGGGATCATTTATATATGCCAAGCTGGACCAATGGAAGTATACATTTTAAAAGCTGGAGTTCAGCGGTAAGCTGTTTGTGTCTCCAGACTCGCCTATAAGACCTGTATGAGAGGTGATCTATACAGCGGTACCTCGGTTCATGAACTGAATTCGTTCCACGATTCTGGTCGCGAACCAAAGCAAATTGTGACCAGACCGCAATCTCAACTAGAGGAAGCCATGACCACGTGTCAGAGCGGGGAAGATGGCTGAGTTTGTGTTCATCGCACAATGCGGAGTTCGCGAACGGAAGCAACATTTTGCAGAACTTTCTGTTCGCGAACCGAGTTGTTCAGGAACAGAAGCGTTTGTGAATCGAGGTACCACTGTATATGATATGACTGTATATGAGGTGTTACTCTCAGTGCCTGCCAACAAACCTAGATTATGGAGACTCCATCAAGGGAGTACATCACCAACGTTTGGTTTTATAATGGCCACAGCAGTTGTGTATGACTGCATTCTAGCGAAGACACCGCACCACTGAAACCGGGCAACACGTGCTTCAACTTGTTTGAACCATACGAAATGTTCTGTTTTGGGTGGTGTTCATCTTTAAAAAATATTATCTTAAAGGCCGCATTCACACCACGGCGTTCCAGGAACGCGCCACCTTCCCTTATCTGCATGCGCATTCATGTGCTGCTTGTCCCCATTGAGTTCAGTGGGGTCCTTAACGCAAGACAAACGCGGCAGGAATGCTCATGTAGCAGATTTGTCGGTCTGCATTTTTAATTCTGCTTTTGCACAAACACAGATGGGTTGCCATTAGATGTCAATGGCAACGCTAGCGCATTTTCGCGTTTTGCTGTGTTTTCAGCAAAGCACACGTTTGGTGCGCGTTCATGTAGAATATGAAGAGACACCGGCACTCCAATAGTCAAATACGTCTGTTTATTGACGTATGAGTAGCTTTTTAGGGGGGCACAGTGGATCCCCTTCATCAGGCAGAATTGGTGTTGTTCTGCCTGATGAAGAGGATCCTGTGTGACCCCGAAACGTCGCATTAAGTGCATCACACTATGCCACTCATACGTCAATAAACAGACGTACTTGATTCACTATTGGAGTGCTGGTGTCCCTTCATATTCTACTACGGTTGCCAGCCGTCGCCTACCGCAGCACCCACCATTATTTATTTGGAAACGGCGGTTTCTGAGTGTGATGGGTTCATGGACTTTATGCTGGTGCGCGTTCATGGGTCGCTCATGTGGGAATTGAGCCTTAGTTTATATATAGCTATGTGCACATAGGTAACCTAGAACGACCAATCAGAATGATTCTTATTTGTTTTATTCACCTGACTACAGTAACATGGAATCTATGGTATGGCTCTGTGCACTGCCCTGTGGAATAAGCCCGGGTACGTCGAAGATGCGGCTTCTTTATCCAAACAGCAGAATTGCGCAGTGCGTTTTAACCAAAGAGCTTGTTATCTCGTGATATTCCATTAATATCGCCTTGCTTCCCAGTGCCTGTAATTATAATGATACAACTTGCCTGATATTCAACCTGAAGGTTTTCCCTTTATGTATACACGTTCACCAAAGTTTTCATCCATAGCAGTGTCTTCAACTGACTGTTTAATGCCAAGGATTTATGTTGTTGTTTTTTTTGTGTACTTAGGTTTTATTAAATGAGAGACTGAATTAAACTTTGCTAATGTTATCTGTCTTCCTGCCTCTTTTTTTTCTTCTTTAAGATCTTAGAAAATCAGTTATTGAAGCAAATGCACAAAGATTCTTCTTGTTGGGTTTTGTTTAGTTGTCCTAATGCCGTAGAGCCGGATACATTCAACACATTGGAAGGAATTTATCAATACTGGAGCAGACAGAATCTGGAGCAGTTTCCCATGGTAACCAATCAGCTTCTCTCTTCAGTTTGTTCAGTTGAGATTTAAAAATCTAAGAGAGAAGCTGATTGGTTGCCGTGCACAGCTGCTCCAAATTTTGTCTGTTCCAGTTTTGATAAATTCCCCCCCCCCCCTATGTAT
>NW_017307196.1:179278-188236 GCF_000935625.1 Nanorana parkeri
CCCCCCATTGTTCTTAAACTGGATTATTTTCCAAGTTTTTGTGCAATACTTAGTCATTATTATTATACAGGATTTATACAGCGCCAACAATTTGCGCAGTGCTTTACAAAATGGTGGAGACAGTACAGTTTCAGAACAATAGGGTTGGGAGGGCTCTGCTCGTGAGAGCTTACAATCTAGTAGGAGGGGCAAGTGATACAAAAGGTAATAATTGTTTGGATTGAGTTATTGGAGGAAGTAAAAGGCAGTTATGTTGGGATGAGGTAGGCTTCCCTGAAGAGATGGGTTTTTAAGGATCTCCTAAAGGTGGGCAGCGTAGGAGATAGGCGGACAGAATGGGGTAAGGAGTTCCAGAGGATGGAGGGACACTCTAGAGAAGTCCTGGCGGCGAGCATGGGAGGAGCTAATGAGAGAGCTAGTCATCATAACTTGGCAGAGGTGTGACACGCCTGCTGAGTCTGTGGTAAGCAGAGCTCACACTACCTGCTGATTGGAGAACTCCAGCTCAGATTCTGCTGGAGAAACCACTGCTTCCGCACAAGTGTCCTTTTCTGCAGCATGCTGGCAAGGGACAGACTTTTCTACTCAAGCTGCGGCTGCTTTCTAAAGAAAATGAACTGTTAAGAACGTTGCACTCCTTTTGTTTTGATGCAGAAGGAATGTATTTAAAAGCACCCCTCCCCGACTACGGGGTTTTACCGGTAAGGAGTGCAACTAGCCTTTTCTTTCATATCTTTGCGTGTGGCACCTCCATGCAATTTCATTTTAACATTTTTTATATACATAACATTTCTTTTTCTAGAGGTCACATAATGCATCGGGTCTTCTCATCCAGTGCTGGGCAGTCTTCAATAATGCTGAGGGAAGGGCTGCTGCCTTGTACTATAAAGTCAAGGGGGCCCGTGATGATGCACACCAAGGGGACAGGTCCATGAACCCCTGGGCTCACACTGATGTTGCAAGCAAAGGATACCGCCAACGAATAAATCTCTTGGTAGCACAGAGCTTGTGGCAGGTTGCACCTGAATACTATGGGCCAGGTTGAAGTCTCCCCTATGGATATAAAAAGGTCGCTAACATAGCTAGTGAGAGTTTGTGCCAAAAGTATTTGAAGAATGTCTGTGAACAAAGGATGGAAGACAAGGCGGGAGCTGTGTGTGTTCAATGCTTGCAGGCACGGTGTCACTTGGTAACTGATGTAAGGAAAATCCCAAGTCTTCAGGCACTGCAAACCCGCACCCTTTAATTAGGGCCCGTGTCATCAAAAGGAAAGGTTTGTTCATAATTTGCTCTTCTTTTCAGCCTTTGGCTAGGATGGATTTTGGAACTAAAGAGGAAGTACACTTATCGTTTCTGGTCCCTCCTCTATCCTAACCCACCGTCCCCCCTGCACAGATGCATACTAACCTTGATCCAACAGACGTGGTTCTGCTGTTCGTTTATACCCGGTGCCGCACGTTGTCACTGTCCTGTCTGCGCCTTCGCATTGCAGCCCTATAGCCTTCTATGGGACCATCTCTGATTGTCTTCGGCCTCTGCACACATCCCTATGGAAGTCTATGGGGATGCCCAGGTGTAGTATGCATCTATGGAGGGGGAGCGTGGGTTAGGTTAGCAGAAAGGGGGAAAAAAAAAGATAAATGCAGTTTATATTATGGGGCAGTTATCCTTTTTGTCCCCTTCCATAACCCACCCTCCCCCTGCACAGATGCCTACAAATCTTGATCCCTTTATTGCAGTCTCTGCCCCGGTTGGGTAGATTCACCATCTCTATTTGTCCTGTAGACCGTAATCACTGAAAGTGAAAGAAAATCCCAAATTTTGGGTTGTCACCAGAACAGGAATAGATGGAAAATTTTCCAATAAGGACACTAGTTCTGGTAACCCTGCTGACCCAGGCATTTCCCTCTCTTTGAAAGGATTTCTTCTCCCTTCCTATTGTAGCTATCAGACAGGAAGTGAAGGGAAATCTCCCTAATGGGACACAGATGATAAAAAAAGCTGACGGGTTATAACTAGAGATGCACCGATACTGATAGCGAGTATTTGGGGCGAGTAATCGTACTCGGCCAAATGCTCCGATACCTTCCACAATACCAGAATTTCCGGTCAGAGAAAGATTTCTTCCGACCGGCTGTGCTGTAGGGGAACATGTAGCCGGCTTCCCGGCCAATCAGGAAGCCGGGAGGCGATTGCCCGGGAAGCTGACGCCATGCCAACGGAAGCATTGGTATTGGCGGGTACCGAAAGCAAAATACTCAATACCGAAAACCCGGTATGGGTGCATCTCTAGTTATCACCCTCCCTTACACTATCCAAAACTTTGAAAAAAAAAGTTTTGGCTTCAATTCTACTTTTGTTTGTTTGCTAGAGGTGGGATAGGCTTCCCTAGATATCAATAGAACAATGACAGCGGGGAAAAAAATGGCGGGGGTTTTATACATTTCTTACTGTATCCAAAGCTGAAAAGAAATTCAGAAACGTATTGGCTTTGGATATTCTTTAGACGCTATTGTTCAGATTTGGTGCCTCAGCCTCACGTATTGCACCTGACGAGCTGAAAGAAAGCGCGATGACCATCATCAGGATGTGACTTCGCTAGTTTGGGGCCTGGTAGTCACCCAGGGGATATGAATCTTACAAACCTCATTAATCATTTCCTGGATTGTGGGATTTGTACCTTGTTTAGGGATGCTCCGGGTGACATGTGACGGCGATAATTGGAGTCACTTCCCGAACAGGATGTTCACGGAGCGCTGACTAGATCATAATTAATCGCACATTTTCCTAGTCATTATCTGGACAGGACCAGAGAGGACTGGAGCTAGCTACAAACACTGACGATCAGTGACTTAAAGCCGCACACTGCTGTCCGCTTGTACATATACATAGAGGTAAACCCTATCAGTAAAATCTCATATGAGCGGTAACATGTTTTTGTAAATGTAAAAGTCATTTTTAATATTTTTATTGAAATAATCCCCAGTGATCCTGCCATGAAAGTCCTCATTCGGGCACTTCCTCTTATGGGGTGACAACACTCTGTTTCCAAAGTCAGGCATGGCTGACTGTTGTCATCATTACATACAAAAAAAAACAATGCACTCCAAATGCAAACGTAGATTTATTCATCTAGATCAGGGGTGCCCATTAGGTAGATCGTGATCTACCAGTAGCTCTCAAAGCTGATGCTGGTAGATCACAAAGGATGTGAATGGCGGCCCCTTTATTCCATTTTGGTATATTTATTTAGCTGTGCACACATGATTACCTATTAGTCTGAGTCTGCTGAGCCAAACTCCCTGACACCTTTCTGCTGGATACTGGTGGTTGAAGTGCTATGTATTACATCAAAGAATATTACTTTACACAGACTGTTGCACTACACTGTTTGCAAAATACAGCAAGGTGAGCCAGGAGAGAGACAGCCAGGAGAGTTTTTGTTGTTGGTAGATCTCATGTAGCTTGTCAATTGAAAAGTAGATCTTAACACAAACAATTGTGGGCACCCCTGATCTAGATGCACAACACGCTCTCTGCTTAGACTCCACACTCTGTACCGCGTTTTACCCAAAACAGGCCAGGGTTCCCAGCTCCACCCAGCAAAGTATTTCTGGTAATGGGTTTGGGAGGCGTTGTAAAGTCCCAGCATATCCTCTCCTGTTATAACATCAGCTTTGTAATCAGGGGCTGACTGGCAACTTTTAGCCCAGGGGGCAAGTACAACCCAGAGGCCCATGAGTCTCCCACGCGGTTAGAAGCTGCGTACGGCGTGTGCTGGTTACTACTTAAACAAGCAAGCATGAGGTGGGAAGGAGGTGCGGCATGTGGTGGGAAGGAGGTGCGGCATGTGGAGTGTGGATGCGGGTTACTACTTAAACAAGCAAGCATGAGGTGGGAAGGAGGTGCAAGCATGAGGTGGGAAGGAGGTGCGGCATGTGGAGTGTGGATGCGGGCGGGTTTGGCAGCGGCAAGTGTTAGGCAGGGAGGAGGTGCAGATCCTTATCCGGCCGGGTGAACATCCCCTCCTCTCTCTGCCGGCGTCCATCACCAAGATGGCCGCCGGCAGGCATCAATCAGATGGCCGCGCATGTGCGATGACGACATGGCGAGGTGTCACCCGGCCTCGGGACGCCTCTGAATAGGAACACGTACTGGAGTTGTTTCTGATAATGCAATGAAAGCTTACTTGAACAAATCCCTTTTATGTAGTGAGCGCTGCCTTCCGTCTGCCCATCACTTCCAACAACTTCCTGGATTCCCAGTGTGCTTTGCGTCTCTTTCCCTGTTGCTTGACGTGATGCAATCTCCATTTCTCAAGACTACATATCCCATCATGCATTGCTTCCAGCAACCAATGATCATGTTACATTGTTCAGACGTTGAGTTGTAACTCTGAAGGCAGGCTCTGTGAGAGGCAACACAAGGAAGTACATCACAGGGCTGAGTGAAATGGTGTCAGTGCATTGGGGAAGTCCATCCTATGGGCACCTTCAATAAGTAAGTTTACAAACTTCTAGGAGGATCTGGTTATTAGGAGTGGCAAGGAACTTATAGAAATTTAATATAGGAATATTATTATTATCATTTATATTATTATTATACAGGATTTTTATAGCGCCAACAGTTTGTGCAGCGCTTTACAATTTAAAGTGACATTAACCCCTCAGATTTTTTAACATAAACCAATACTGTAATGTGCGCCTTACTGTAATCCATGGTTGTTTCCCTTCTCTTTGCTGCTCTTCCTTTTAAATCCTCATGTCTTCTCATGCTTGGGGAGAACTTCTGTTTTGCAGCAGACTGCCTTGTCTCAGGAATTGATACATGGTGTCTGTGTGTAGGTTTGTAACCTGAGCCAGCACTACAGGAAGAGGCACTCAGCTGCAAAGGGAAGTTCTCCCCAAGCATGTGTTCTGCTGTACGACGCCAACGATCTTTGTACTCCAGAGATGGCACTTGTTCTCAGTTAACTCATAAGCTTCCTTCTTGTCACATGACCACGTGCCCCCGGTGTGTGCAAGCGAAGGACAAGCTGTAATTCCTGCCAGCACTGCCAAGGTGACTCCATGCAAGGTGCGTAGAGGTGAGTTCTGTATACATGAAATGTTTATAGCTGGTTAGACATTAATCTCCAAGTGCGCAAGATTTCGTGTTATTGCTTCAATAAGTAACCAGCCGGCTCTGCTACATAAACACGGTGGTACTACAGAGAACATGAGGCCATGTTACCTACAGCCAATGGAGTATCTAGGGTAAGGCAGGCAGGGCATGTGCCATGGGCACCACATGAGGAGGGCACTACACCACTCGGGGGAAGGGTCGGTGTTTGCCCCTTTAGTTAAACTGATATTACATTTAAACGTTTTGTTAAGCCATTTCAGATGCCGATGAAATCACTTCCAATGGACGCTGCTCCTTGATGTTTAAAAGTTTTAGTTTCCTGAAAAATCAGCTGGTCCCCTGAGCACTGGCCCTGATATCCTGATCTAGGGTGACTCCTTGCCCTTGCAGAGTCCTGTGGAGCCACCCTTGCAAGGGAGCACAGCAAGCAAGCCACTTCCCTCCTCTCTTATCCCTCTTCCTCCTCCAAGCTAGTAGATGGACGGCTGCTGCAGACTGATCGGTCCCTTGTTATCTCGTACTGACGTTCCCTATTCCTTATCTACTCATTCTATATGCCATGCTGTACGTTCCCTATTCCACACCACCTCACTCTATATGCCATGCTGTACGTTCCCTATTCCACGCCGCCTCATTCTATATGCCATGCTGTATGTTCATGCTGCCTCATCTATACACCTTGTTGTTGTACATGTTCAGGGCCGGTGCTAGGATTTTTGCCAACACAGGCAAAGTTGAATTTTTGCGCCCCCCCCCCCCGCAACCAACCCCCTCCCCCCCGACCCCCTGTAGACAAGTACAAGTACTTGTCAAAATGCCCTGTTTTTTCCGCCCTCACCCTGCAGCGCCCTCAGGCGGCCACCTGACTTGCCTTGCGGTAGCGCCGGGCCTGTACATGTTACAGGTGTCCCCTTTGGATTTCCCCTAACCTTATGTTGTGGTGGCAAGTCAGTCATTTTGGTGTCACCCCCTCCAATAGTGGCACCCGGGTGCGGGTGGCACCCCCCTTGTGACACCACTGCTCCCACTCCATGCACAACTAAAATGAAATGATTTTGCTAAAGAGACTCTTATAAATGATCATTTTCCTGGTTTGGTCCTAACACTTGGAATTCTGTCAGATGCAGGACAGAACCATAGTCAGGTCTGCTGCTTCCCACACCACAAAGATTTCTATGTCCTTCCAGACACACATACCGTGCAATGACTGGCAGTGACTTTGTAAACACAGCACAGCAGAGCCCTGCCTGTCCTATCCTTAGGAGCAACCTACCTGGAACGTCTGCCCAGCCGCAGTCTGCAAACGCTGATTGGCCGAGAGAGTCAGAGGCGGGCACGTCGTTACTATGGGAACGACCGGGCTGGTAGCACGGCTCGCTGACTTCAGGCTACTCAGTTCAAGGGAGACCCGGAGGCGGCAGACAGAGTGTGCGGCGCAACCCACCTTGTGTACAGGTCAGTGCTCGCCAGCAGCTTAGTGTGCGCTGTGCTTTATTCAATACCAGGCTACCAGAGTGTGCTCCCCACAGCACTGATCTGTGTGCAGACTGCAGAGCACTGTGAGCACAGGACCAGCACTGAGCATTACCAGTTCTTACTGCTGCATTCTGTTATATGAACAGGACCAGCACTGAGCATTGCCGGTCCACTTACTGCTGCATGCTGTAATATGAACAGGAACAGCACTGGGCATTACCGGTCCACTTACAGCTTAGTGCTGTAATATGAACAGGACCAGCACTGAGCATCGCCGGTCCACTTACTGCTGCATTCTGTAATATGAACAGGACCAGCAGTGGGCATTACCGGTCCACTTACTGCTTAGTGCTGTAATATGAACAGGACTAGCACTGAGCATCGCCGTCCACTTACTGCTTAGTGCTGTAATATGAACAGGACCAGCAGTGAACATCGCTGGTCCACTTACTGCTGCATGCTGTAATGTAAACAGGACCAGCACTGGGCATCGCCGGTCCATTTACTGCTGCGTGCTGTAATATGAACAGGAGCTGCTACTGATGGGAATTATTCTGGTGCTGTGATCCCTCTCATTGAATGGATTTCAGTATTGTGTTTCCAGTTAGAATTGTTCTGTGTTATAGTAATTAATATACTGTGTGTGTGTGTGTGTGTGTATATATCTATATATATGTAGATATATCTATATATATTTATATATAGATATATCTACATACATATAGCTTTTTTAAAATCATTGGAACCCTTAAATTTACTTTCAGGTCTCAGTAGTGAACCCCTGCTAATAATTGGATTATAATTAGCTTCTAACGGTACGTTAGCTTGATCATTAAGTTAAGAAATAAGAAAAATAATTTTAAAAATAAGGAATTTGACACCTAGGGCTGCTCTGTACAGTAAAATGATTTTCAGTAATTATATTATATTGGCCAGAAAAAATATTTAGTGAAATTTGTAATCTTCCTCCATATTGGTGGTCAGTAAAGAAATGCCCCCCTTACATTGGTAGTCGGTGAAGAAATGCCCCCCCCTTGCATTGGTTGTCAGTGAAGAAATGCCACCCCTTATATTGTTGGTCAGTGAAGAAATGCCTCCTTACATTTGTGGTCAGTGAAGAATTGCCCCCCTTATATTGGTGGTGAGTGAAGAATTGCCCCCTTACAGCTTCAGTATGTACACCTGATTTACTCCGTGTTCTAGAAATGGAGAGGACGGAATTCTGTTATTGTATATGACTGAATAGCACAAGTTCTGCACACTTGAAAATGTTTTGTGTCAGTAATCGTATTTTATTTTTATTCCGTCATGATTTGTTGATATTTTCTAGTGCGTATTGTTGGAATGTCCGTAACATTTCTTTCTCAAACTCTTTGTACTGTTTTGTTATGGATGACAGTTGTGCATAGAAATAAAACAAGCTTTGTAGAAATACCTGTGTGTTTTGTTGGTAGAATAATTGTCCGCTTTCTGGATTTTGTTTCTTATACATGTTATGGCATCATTATGGGAGATTTGTTCTGGTAATGAGATGTTGAAGGTAATAAGTGCTTGGCTTGCTCTTGGTATTTTGTCTCTGGGTTGTACATGAAATAGCCATGTTGGGTCATTTTTGGGAGTTTCCAGCTAGGTTTCATTCCTTATAATGGGCTTTTAGAACTCTGCTATGCTCGGCTTCTATGTGTTTGTATTTGAAATTAATTTTTCCTCCCTCTACTTGTAGACCTTGTAGTCCAAATAAATGCTGATATCTGCATTAAAGGTCACAGGTTTGCCTTTGTTATAAATATAATGCATACCTTTTTTGGGTGGGAAAATACCTTGATGCATCAATTCCTCTCAGGAATCTGTAAGGAGTTATACACATGGGCGTATTAAAAGACTCCCATCTACGCTGGATAAATCTGTTGGAAGCTAGCAGAAAAATCCAGCATAAAAATGTGCGTTGTGATGTGTAATTTTGGCATATTCACAGACACATTCTATTGGCTAGAATATTCACTTATTCTAGCCACCAGAATAAATTTACATGCATATACGCACATAAATTATACCAGTAAGCGCCTCTCTGAATGCAGGTTTGTGGCATTCTATTCTAATTTCCCTGAACACGGCTATAAAAAAAGGTTCTAAATACCACAATTTGCATGCCCACAATGGTTAAAAAAGAAGTGCGTTTAGAGGCATAAACAGGCTAAAAAGTGATCTAATAATTTTGCATCTGAGTGATTTAACTACTTGTTGGCAGTCACCTTATCTTCAGCATATTGAAATCAATGTGATGCTATTAAGATAAATGGCAACAAAGCAGTTAAAGCATAAAAACTCAAAAATAAAAATGTGTAATATATTACAGCG